>NW_021964146.1:0-173138 GCF_902167405.1 Gadus morhua | reverse complement strand
CACTTTCAATGCAGCAGTGGTAAAAAGTCTTAAGCAGCTCGGGAGACAGGTTGTTTTTCCTCAATATTCTCAAGAAGTAGAGCCGCTGTTGTGCTTTCCTTACTGTGGCAGTTGTGTTCATCACCCATTTCAGGTCCTCTGAGAGCATAACCCCCAGGAACTTAAAGCAGGAGGTCCTCTCTACTTCCTCACCATTGATGATGAGGGGTTGAGGGTTCGCCTTTTGCCGCCTGAAGTCGACTATGATTTCTTTTGTCTTTCTGACATTCAGGGTCAGGTTGTTTTTTTGACACCGTTCTGTCAGTCTGTCATCTTCGTCTCTGTAGGCACTTTCATTTTCATGGGTGATTTGTCCTACCACAGTGGTGTCATCTGCAAATTTGATCACAGTATTTGAAGGATGGGTGTTGGTGCAGTCATATATGTATACGGAGTACAGCAGGGGACTCAATACACAGCCTTGTGGAGCTCCAGTGCTGAGGGACAGACTCGAGGATTGGTGAGGACCCAGTCTCACTGTCTGCGGGCGATCTGTTAGGAAATCCGTAATCCACATACACAGGCTGTAGCTGAGGCCCAGATCAAGAAGTTTGGTGATCAGCCGGTTGGGGACGATGGTATTAAAAGCCGAGCTGTAATCTATAAAGATTAGTCTTACATATGTCTCCTTCTTGTCCAGGTGTGTCAGCGTTGAATGGAGGGCTGTGACGATAGCGTCCTCAGTGGACCTGTTTTCCCTGTGAGCATACTGATGCTGGTCCAGGGAGGCGAGGGAGGAAAGCCTTAACGCGCTTCGCCACCAGCCTCTCAAAGCACCTTGGCGATGATGGGAGTGAGCGCCACAGGTCTATAGTCATTTAAGGTGCTGATGTTACTTTGCTTGGGCACAGGTATAATAGTGGCTGTTTTAAAACAGGTTGGTACGACCGCTTTGGCTAAAGACATATTAAAAATGTCCGTAAAGACATCTGCAAGCTGGTATGCGCATTCTTTGAGCACTCTTCCTGGAAATGCCATCTGGTCCCTCTGCCTTCCTTGTGTTCACAGACCTGAGGATGAGTCTTACCTCCTCTGCTGTTACCATGGCTGTGTGGTCTGTGCCAGCAGGTGGGGGAGCAGCTCCATTATCTAGCCCAGGTGTCTCGAAGCGGGCATAGAAGTGGTTGAGCTCCTCTGCTAAGGAGGCATTGATGTTTGTCGGTGGGTTGCGGCTTCCCCTGTAGTTCGTGATCTGTTGTATGCCTTGCCACACTTGTGTTGGGTCTCTGTTGGTGAAGTGGCCCTCCAATCTTCTCCCTGTACATGGCTTTGGCCTGCTTGATGACTTTTTTCAGGTTGTGCCTGGCTATGCTGTACTGTGCTCTGTCACCTGATTTGAAAGCTGCGTTGCGCTCCCTCAGGAAGGGCCTGTACCTCCCCAGTCATCCAGGGGTTTCCTGTTAGGGGGAATCCTGCTGCGGGTGATGGTGGTGATATTTTCAATGCAGGTCCTGATGTAACAGAGGACAGCGTAGGCATACTCATTTACATCCTGATTAAAAAACAAGGTCCAGTTTGTTCTTTCAAAGCAGTTCCTGGAGCTGTAGAGATGCATCTTCAGGCCACTTCCTAAACGTTTTAATGGTAGCTTCTTGTTTTTTAATGATGGGGCGATATGCGGGAATCAGGGATAGTGACAGGTGATCAGACTGGCCCAGGTGTGCGAGGGGTGAGGCCCTGTATCCCTTTTTAATATTTGAATACACACTGTCCAGAATATTTTTTCCACGAGTTGCGCACTTTACGTGTTGATCAACGCAAGGCAGCACCGTCTTGAGGTTGACATGGTTAAAGTCACCAGCCACGATAAAACGCCCTCTGGATAAGTGGTCTGCTGTTTGTTTATAGCTGCTAGTAGATAGCCAAGTGCTGCATTAACGTTGGCATCTGGTGGGATGTATACAGCGGTTACCACGGTAACGGAGAATTCGCGTGGTAAATAAAATGGTCTGCATTTGACTGCTTGCATCTCTAGATCAGGTGAACAATGCTGATCAATGACAGTGGAGTTTGTACACCAGTCCTTATTTACATATGTACATAGTCCTCCTCCACGGCTCTTACCAGGAGCCTCTGTTCTATCGCTGCGATGAAGTGAGCGACCTGCCAGCTCCACTGCTGCATCTGAGATCCCCGAGTGTAGCCAGCTTTCCGTGATAACGATGATGGAGCTGTCTCGTATGGGTTGACCGCGTCGATATATCTAGATGAAGCTCGTCCATCTTATTTCCTAGAGACCTGACATTTGCGACGTAAAGACTGGGCAGTGGTGGTCTGTTTGGAGCCCTTTTTAGCCTAGCCAAGTCGCCAGACCTGCAACCCCGCTTCTGTTTACGTTCCCTCCTCCGTCTTCGGGGTATGCCGCTCGGTGTATCTATCCATGGAGACGCCGATGTTCTTGCTATTCCCGGAGGAATCCCATGCGAGTGTTGAAAGGCACTCGTTATCGGAATTTTGGCATGTTCTACTGAAGTGAAATAAATCCTCTCTGTTGTAGACAATATTTGACGATTGATTTGGTTTCATTTGACTGATTTCACTGCATTGTTTTTGGGAGCACTGAGCCGCTGCGACTATGCGCGCCGCCATACTTTATACTGTATACTATTGTGCTACCATGGTAAAAAGATGAAAATTACTTGATTTCACTTTCAATTCCTTTTACATTCTCCAAGGTGTTAACATTTTTCATAACTCCATGTAGGACGTTTCTATACATAAATGTAAGCACTGTGGCAGTGGTAATGCAATATTTAGAAAACATACTCTTGTACTCTTGATACTCAAGTACTTTTAAAAACAAGTACTTCAGTACTTTTACTTAAGAAGACATCTGACTGTAGTACTTTTACTTGTACTTGAGTAAATTTAGCAAGGGGTATCTGTACTTTTACTCAAGTAAGCCTGCGTGCGTGAAAATAATAATAATAACAATGATAAACTCGAGCAAAATAGGCTATATCCCAGCCTTCCAAAACAAAATCACATTTAGGGTAAATGATAACGTTGGTTAAATTATTTGGGAAAGAACAGCTGATACAGCGGTGATAAGTTACGCAGAGTAAAGACTCTGCGTTGTGTATTTCTCCCTCGTAGTAGTAATTCTTGAAGTGGAAATCAAGCAACTTGTCAGGTTGGATCCGAGGGTTGAATGGAAGGTTTATTGGAGGATGTCATACAGCACAGGTACAGACTTAGGTGGGATAGTCTCAGTGAAGGAGGTGAGGAGCAGTCTCCAGACGTGCTCCTTGGCTGTCCATCCCTCTTCTCACCGAACCAAAGGGTTGGGGCCAATATTATAGGAAAGAAAGCGTGAATAGCAAAATAACAGTCTCCCTTGATAAGGTATATGGCCCTGGCTATGTCCCAGACGACAGGGTTGGTTCGTCCTTGTTGGGACATCACAAATGGCGGAATGTTGGAAATAACACCTCGTACAGTAGGAGAGGAACTGGCCTGTTCCTAGACTAAGAGATGTGGACACAGAGAGACACTAAAATACACCAACATCCTACATTCCTCCCTCTTCATCATGGACGTAGTTTAAAGATCACCCTTTAAATGAGAATTCAGTTTATCTACTGGTAAACAATTAACAATTATATAAATCAACAAAATGAAGCATAAAAGGCAATAGCAAACATAAAAAAGTATACTCATCATCCACAAGTAAACCAGGTGTAGGCTAATTAAAAAATAAAAAACTCATTAGGTTACTCATGATTAAACCAAAACAGATTTAAATTGTAAAATAAAGGAAATGGACTGTCCAGACACCGCCCTCTGGTGGGCAGTGAAGCTCCACCTTCCTCTGACAGCTCTCACTGTCCCCAGCAGAAAAGTGGTTCTGTTGGTCTGAACAACATTAAAGGGCCCAGAGGAAGGCTTAGCCAACACAGCAGAGCTCACCTGAGGCCTCTCTATGCCCTCACACATGATTCAAGGGCTTTGCCCGTTGAGTCTGAACAGGAGAGCAGTGAGTGAGACCAATTGGTAAGTGGGCGTGGCGTTCTGAAGGCCAGTGGTCTCCAGGTGAACCAAGTGGGCTCAATGAGGAGATTTGTGCTTCGAGTTTTACTAAAATGGAACCCCCCCTCTCACCCTGCCCCCCTCCCCCAGCCCCCCCTCTCACCCTCCCCCCCTCCTCCTATGTGTGTTTGCATGCAAACAATGTATGTGCACATGGACGGGGGGAGAGAGAGAGAGAGAGAGAGAGAGAGAGAGAGAGAGAGAGAGAGAGAGAGAGAGAGAGAGAGAAGGCCCCGCCAACCTAACCCTCAGCACCCTTCGTGTGTGTGTGTGTGTGTGTGTGTGTGTGTGTGTGTGTGTGTGTGTGTGTGTGTGTGTGTGTGTGTGTGTGTGTGTTTTTGTGTGTCTACAACCGAAACAGAGACGCTGAGGCCCCCCCTGGGGCCCCCCCCCCCAGACCCTGAACCCCGGGAGGAGGTCCTCCTGGGTGAAGGAGGACCAGAAGGTGTCGAGGTGTGTCAGTGTGTCTGAGGACCCTCCTCCACCTGGGGACACTCTGTAGAAGGACAGAGAGCCAGCCGGCCGGTCCAGATACACTCCTACTCTGGTGGAGCCAGCGGGGGGGAGAGGGAGGGCTTTTCTTCTACCATTGAACCGGGCAGAGTAACAACCATCAGAACAATAAAGACTCCAGGACTTGTTGTTCAGTCCAAGCCTGCTGTCAACACCCCCTCCTCTCCTTGTGATTCCTCTGTATGTCACTCCTATACCAACCCATCCTTCCCACTCTACCTCCCAGTAACAGCGGCCAGTCAGAGCCTCTCTACCCAACACCTGGAGCCGGGAGTCAAATCTCTCTGGGTGATCCGGATACGACTGGTCCTCTCTATCCCACGTCACCTTCCTGTTGTCCTCAGACAGAGAGAGGTATCTGCCGGCCGTGTTGGGGTCCAGTGTGAGGTCACAGGCATCTGAGGGAGAACCAGACATGATGAGCTGCTGAACCTTCTTCATCCTCATCATCATTATCATCACTAGTACTGTTCTCCTGCGCTCTGTGTACATATACATAGATATGAACACATACATACACATATGTACACATTCATAGATACACACACCTCAACAATAACGTTATGAAAACATCAACAACAATATTATGAATACATCAACAACAACGTTATGAAAACATCAACAACAGTGTTATGAATACACTCATTCATCACTAGTACTGTTCTCCTGAACATGACATGTGGGGGGGGGGGGGGTCATGTGATGATAGATACACTATTGCTTCAGACCCCGCCTTCACCGCACCTCAGCCCCCTCCCCAACACCGCCCCCCATAGCCCCCTCCCCCTCCTCAGCCCCCTCCCCCTCCTCAGCCCCCTCCCCCTCACCGCCCCCCGTAGCCCCCCTCCCCCTCACCGCCCCCCGTAGCCCCCCTCCCCCTCCTCAGCCCACTCCCCCTCACCGCCCCCCGTAGCCCCGCTCCCCCTCCTCAGCCCACTCCCCCTCACCGCCCCCCGTAGCCCCCCCCCCCCTCCTCAGCCCACTCCCCCTCACCGCCCCCCGTAGCCCTCCACCCCCTCCTCAGCCCCCTCCCCCTCACCGCCCCCCTCACCGCCCCCCTCTCCCTCCTCAGCCTCCTCCCCATCAGCCCCCCCTTACCCAGGACCGGGACCCTCAGCACCCCCCCAGCACCCCCCCCTCAGTAATGTGAGGGGGGGGAGGGGGGTTCATGTGATGTTATAGTTACTCTATTGTTACATTAGTTTCATTATAGTCCGGGATCCGGAACGGGACCCTCAGCCCCCACTCAGCACCCCCACCGCCCCATCACCACCCCCCTCAGCCCCGTCACCCCCCCTCTCACCCACCCCCCCCCCTCCCCCGAGCCCAGACGTTAGCTTCATTATGATTATCATGATTATGTCTGATAATAATCACTACACTATTAACTATCCAATACATAATAGATCAATGTAATACCTGCTGGGTTTTATACAAGCAGGTTTATTGTGATGGTGGACAGTATTAATAAACGTAAGATACATGATGTCAGCCATCATCTTCATTCCCAGTAGGATGTGATCTCACTTCCTGCTGTGTGGATGGACTTTCCATCTCAATAGTGAGTGTGTGATGTGATGAATCAAACAGACACTTACACTTCTTTAGAGCTGGTTTCAGCCTCCACACTCCACCGTGCTCCACACTGGGGGGGAAACAAAGTGAGAGCAGCATGTTGAAACATTCACCTTCATCATCTGCCGTCTCATCACGTTCTACACAACTGCTTTTTCAAACCACTTCATCTAGCAGCAGCATGAATCCTTGAAGGAGACTTTGTCCCTGAGTGGTGAGCTGTCCTCTCCATACCTGAGAGTGTCCAGTCTCCAGCGTGGATCCTCCAGTCCAGCAGAGAGCAGCGCAGCTCCAGAGTCTCCTGGGTGATTGTAGCTTAGGTCCAGCTCTCTCAGATGGGAGGGGTTTGAGCTCAGAGCTGAGGCCAGAGAAGCAGAGCCTTCCTGTGTGACCAGGCAGCCAGACAAGCTGCACATACACACACACACACACACACACACACACACACACACACACACACACACACACACACACACACACACACACACACACACACACACACACACACATGTGTAAAATCTTTTGTTTTTCCAGTCTGCCAACCACTTAGTGAACGTCCTACTCCAAACACAAGTGGCGTTGCCTTGATGACGTAGAAGGTCCTTCTATGAAGCACTTCCTGGTCCATTGAAGGGACCATATTTTTGGATGAGGAATTAGCAATTAAGATAATGAGTACTGGATATCAGGGGTGTGAACGGTTACAAAAAATTGTAAACGTTTACACGACCCCTACTTTTTCGTGTACACGGTTGACCGTTTCGTAATTAATAAAAAAAAAAAATTAAAGTGGACCCTTAGTCGCGGTATATGGGGATTATTTTTTATCAACACGGCGGATGTGCGAGCAGAATGCACAACGTAAAAAGAACATTTGTTTGACGGTTGCCATGGTTATCTGTGTGTGGTTAATTTGCAGTTGCGGCGTTAAATAGGATGTTGTCAGCTAACTGTTACATTCAACTGTAATCAGAAAACGCGGTTATATGCTATAGACCCTATAGCAGGGGTACTCAAGTAGAAATGATGAGGGGCCACAAAAATTATTTTCAGTGACTCAAGGGGCCGGTCGGTATACGTGTGACTGAGGCCGATATATGCTCTGTTTTAGACGTAACGCGTAAGCACGTAAGATACATAACCCCCCCTTGCGCGGTAAAATATCCCCCCTTACGTGCTTAAGTGCGTCGGCCAAAATTCCTGACTATGCGACTGAAACACTACGGCCCTACGCAGCTCGCAAAGACTGTGATTGGCCAGCTAACCACATCCTTTCAGGAGTCGCACATTTCCGGTTTTACAGCATAATAGCGCCATTTTTAAAAGGCCGTGACAGAAGCGAATGAAGAATTTTGAAGAAGGAGAAGAAGAAAACACAAGAACGAATTATGATAATTATAAATATAAACAAGCCAGCGATTTCCACTTCCACGCCCACAGATTCGTTCGTTGCTCCCCCTACTGTTCTGGCGGAGAATCCCCTTGCAACACGCGCAATCCTTAAAGGGATAGTTCACCGGTGGGAATATGAAGGTTTTATGAATTAAATAATTCAATGTATTATAAATGTGAAAAATAAATTGAAATTGGTTCATCCTAGCCTGAAAAAAGGCAGAAAGAGTGTTTTCATGGTCTCTCTGGCTCAAAGTGAGAAAACCTCCAACTACCACAGTGCATTGCGCTTGCTGCCCCGCCCACCTGTTTCCGTTTAAAAGGGGGAAGGACCCATGCGAGCAAACAAACTTTATTCACAAAGTTATTCACGAACCGTCGTTGACTAGTTTTGACTTGTTTTTCCAAAAGCAATCATGCCCAGTGGTTGTTTGGTACCCGGTTGCACCGAAAAGTCGAGGTTGGGACAGAGTGTAAGTTTTCACGGTTTGCCAGTGAAAGACGCTCAGCGTTGCAAACTATGGCTGCGGGCGATAAACAACCCCAGAGTTGGAGAAGACACCGGGAAGGAAATTATAAAAGGAAAAACGATATGCAGTCTCCATTTCAAACTGGAGGATTTTGATGGAAGACTTTTCGGCAAGATAAGGTCCGCACTCAAACCAACTGCTGTTCCGTGCGTCTTCGCTGTGGGCCCGTGCCCAGATGACGAACAGGCCGGGGCTTCTAATGCACCTCCCGCAGCGAAACGCAGTCGCCTACAGGTAAGACTGTCGTAATATTCTACTATATTTCTGTGCTGCTACTAGTGAGCACTTCAGTTTACTGCTAGAGCTCACTAGCAGTGAAAAGGGTCCTATGTTCCCCGTGCCGTTTGCGACTCCCGGAGCTCTTAGTATATAATATAATTTGTATAATAATATCACGGCCAAAGGCTCTGCGCATCCGGTTGGCCGTAGCGCGGGGAGCTCTCGTAGGGATTGGGCTTCTCGGGGTTTGTTTACCGGCGTATGAAAAGACTGCGTCAGGTTCTCCGACGTCTCCCTCTTCCACAAAGGTAAACACATGCAATGGTAGTTTTCTCGGCCGGTATTTGGCAGTAATGGTAGAAAAACTAACATATCGGGGAACATAGGACCCTTTTTGGGAAAAGCGGTCCTTTGTTCCCCAGTCTCATACAAAGAGGGGAACATAGGACCCGGGGAACATAGGACCCGGGATCATAGATACGCTCCCTCGGCTGCTACCCGGGTCTCTGTGTGCTTAGCTTAGCTTAGCATACTGTCGTTTTCGCTATGGACGCCGGGGATGAGTTTTGACCGAGCATTGCCCGTTGCCTTGCGCTAGGTATGTAGTATGTACTGTTGTGCCCACTGCACAACAAATTGCCGGCATGAGTTACCACTGAAATCAATGGGTCAGTGGGTGAGATCGGTCGTCAAGATGGTGGCGCAAAGCTACAGTGACGTCACGTGACCCAAACGAATAGCAGCTATCGGGGCAAATTGCTAAAATAGTTCAAAAACAAAGTAAAGCAGGAAAAAAGCCTTTTCAGTGAGTGATATAATCTTACATTATACTAGGAAGCAAATGCATATTGAGCAGTTTTATTCTTGGCTGAATAATTCGGGTATTTCATTTGAAAAAAGTACAGCATCTCAAATGTTGCCTTTATAGTCTTATCTATAATTATTTGTAATTTATTTTGCAGGACAACCACGCTTCAACCAAGTGTTTTGCAGGAGATCCAAGCAGTGGGTCGTGAAGCAGATTTTTATTCCACACACCACCCAGTTCATTGACACACTTGTCACAAGTGTCATAACCAGAAGACGAAACCCAACGATTCTATATAAGGTTTCAACATCCTCACTTGCCCTGCCCCAGCCTGCGCTGCCACCTAACATTGCACCAGTGCCAAAACCACCAAAGGAGGCGGCAGTGGCTGAATTAATAAGGCGCTTCTGAGAGGGACATCTGACCTATTTTATCTATTTAAACGTATCTTTTATAAAACATTTGTTTTCAATCTTATCTTTGTAAATATTGTATAATTTTCCTTTGTGAATAAAATCTTATTGTTTTTACTACCTTACCTTGGACTCCTGTATAAACCCATGTTCACCATAACAAACTTCACTGCAATAATTATTTAAATTTCTGTCATTACATTTTTTGTTGCAAAGTAGGTTCAACATACAGCCATCATGTATGAATGTAGCAAGAATAGATTTATAATTATTTTAGGTATCATTTGTATATTACTGTCCATCAAACATTTGCTAATTACAGTATTTCAGCATATCAAGTAGGCTATATGTAAACCTTTTCTCCCCAGTTGAAATAAGTGTTCATCTTATACAGCAGGCCTACTTTAGTGTAACATCATTTGGTATAGTAAACGAATCACAACAACCAACATGAATTTGAAGTTTTATTCATAAAATATAAACTATATACAAAAACAAAACGTGTGGTGAGTTTGCTAAATATCACAGCTCATCTTGGGCATCTACCGTCTCCTGGTAGCCACGGTACTGCCCATCTTGTGTTGGGTAATTAGCCCTGATGGCCTGAACAACACACGCTGGCAAAACAAGGTGATTGCCTCTCACAAGTCTCTCACCTTGCAGTATCCACTCCAGGAAATGCCGGTAAGATGTTAGCCTATACTGTCAAAGAGAACAAAATTAGCAAAGCAAGATAAATTATGCCTTGAGTAGCCTACAGCATTACACAGACTTGAAGCTAACGTAACGTAGCCTATGCTCTGCCAATAAGGTCAGCTACTTTCGGATAACTACATTGTCACGTTCCCCGTGACTCAAAACTATTGTAGCCAATGTGTTAGTAAACAAACACTTACTCTGTGCTCAGACGTCCGTTTCTCCCGGCGGGCTTTGGCTGGCGTTTCCAGTTGACTTTCTGGGTACGGTAATAAGTGTCCAATACCCAACGGTTCAGATGAGGCGTAAAGCCTGGGTGAGATGTTACACACACGGCCCCTTCCTCGCCAGATTCAGCCATTTCATCGCTAAGAAACTGGCATCGCTGAAATTCGCTGCAGCACAGGGACTCTTTGTGAGTCTCCATAGGTGAACAGAGCAAACAGGTACACCACCAGTTCACTCCGGCGCGATCCGGCTCCTCGGCAACAGGCAAGGCTTGTTCAGCTGCAGCCGCAGCAGCCTCCTCCTCTATTCGTCTCAGTTCTTCCTTGCTGTATTCTGGCTCATACAAATAGCCCTGAATATTACAATGCAGCAATATATTTTCAAACTCAGCTGTTGCTTCTGCCATGGTCAGAGGTTTGTGTCGGTCTCCCGTCCCTCTCATTCCCCCTCAGTACGCGAGCTGAGCGTGCAAGCTCCCGCCCCCTCTCATTCCTTATTGGTGGAAAAATTTCCGGCAAATTTGCCACCAAAAGTGTGTTGTAGTCCTCGGCCCATCTAGCGGGAAGAGAGGTTTCTCCCGAAATGACGTCAAACGCGTCATTTGACGTCATTTCGGGAGAAAATTTGATGAGAAAAAATGGGCCAAGGGGAGACTGATTTAGACTGATATTTTTTTATATATTAATTTACATTACAATAGCGATTTTATAATGATAGAACTCCGGTTCTAAATGGGTGAACTATCCCTTTAAGGAACCTTAAAGGAGCCGTAAATCAAAACTTGTCTAAAACAAGTCCCTTGTGTAAATTACGTGCTTACGTCTCTGCGTCTAAAACGACCCTAAATCGGCCTTGACTGCTGCTGAGATGGACTGTCTGCCTCGAGTTTGAGAGGGCTGGAGCGGTCTGTGGGCTGGAGTGCTATCTGTTTATCGTTGCAACCCCAAGCCTCGTATTGAGATCGCGGCGCGCGGTTTCAAAATAAGAGCGCCCAGCACGATTTTTTTTTTTTTTTTTTTTTTTAATAATTAAAAAAACTTTTCAAAACAGCTCGAGGGCAATTAATAGACACCCCGCGGGCCACAAAAGGCCCGCGGGCCGCTACTTGAGTATGACTGCCCTATAGTATCCGTGGTATAAAGGCTGGGACGAATTTCAAATTATAAATATGTACAAAATATGTACACTTTATGTTGAAGGTATAGACCGTCGCTATTCCCATTTAAACGAATGGTGCGGTGATTATTTATTTTTTTTTACGTTTTTTCGTTTACAATTTTTTTACGGTTATGATTTACTAACCGGTGACACGTGTACACGTGTATCCGTGCACACCTCTACTGGATATATTAAGCTATAAAACACAGTTTGAGTAACAATTGCAAGTTTCGAATCTTTTCTTTTATATCTTTACAGAGACCCTTCTGTTGAGGCTTTCAGGGGGTCTGAGGTGTCCAACTAGGGGTAAGACCCTCCAAAGACCCCCTGTACTTCACCCTGCTCTAAACTATCACCGTCCCGTATACGGGGGACAATATTATTATACTTTGAGCTCATTTTTATATTTATAATTAAAAGGTGGCAGGCATATGGATGTATTAGAATATCCACCTAAACAAAAGGTGCTACATCTCCAATGATACAAAATCATGGATGTGGTCATCACAGGTACTGAGTTATAAGCAGAGTTACATAACCGTCCTCTGATGTGGAACTTGTGGTGTAACTGTTTTACCATTGAGTAAAACTGACCTGAGAGTTTCCAGTGTACAGTGTGGACTCCCCAGTCCAGCAGAGAGCAGCTTCACTCCTAAATCCTGCAGATCATTGGTACTCAGGTCCAGCTCTCTCAGACTAGAAGAGTTGGAGCTGAGAACTGAGGCCAGAGCTTCACAGCAGCTCTCTGACAGATGACAGCCATTCATCCTTCACACAAACAATAAAAAACAACATGTTAGGAACAGTGATACATTTCTTATTTGAAATTTGTCATAAGACATGTTTTATTAGTTTAATTCAATTTCAATACAGTAGATCTTTAAAATATGACTTACTTAGAGGTCAGATAACTAAAGATTTAAAATAACTCCAGGAAATGTCCATAAAAAGAGCCAGTTCTGACTTCTTGTATGGTAATGAGACGATAGGTATCAAACGAGAGGCACTCTCGACCAATTGAGCAAAAAAACTAAAAAGAAAACTAAAGCTACAACTTGAACTTTGAATAATATAGGTCATGAGTACTTCTCAAAGTGGAAAGGTAAAAGAGAAAAATAAGAAAGCAGAGAAACAGTCGGGAGATATGCACAACGAGGTAGAAGGCGATCAGGTGCTCCGGGCTAGCACAGAGGTAGCTAGCAATGCCGACCAACCTAGCTGGGTGTCTGAGTTACAGGCTAGCTTACAGGCTGGTCTGGACAAGATACAGGCTAAAATGGATATATCCCAGCACAGAATGGACGCCAAATTGGACAAAAGTGGCAAGCAAATGGAGGAGATGAAGCAGGGGATGGAAGCCTCGGAGAGGAAACTGATCGAAAATTCCAATTCGTGGACATTTACATGCGGGCACAAAATAATGAAATTGAGATCCTAGAAGAAAGTACAGTTGAGGTGGAGGAGTGGACTTCAGAGGTACAGGACATTCCACTACTTCACTCGAACAACAAAGTAGGCTACAAGAGAAATTAACCGACTAGGACGGGATTTCAAGGAGAAGCAATATTCAAATCTTGGGACTAAAGGAAGGGGTTGAGGGAGACACGGTTGCTGATTACGTGGAATAATTAATTCACAAGGAGCTGGGAATGTCGGAGGACATTGAATTGAGTATTCAAAGGGCACACAGGGCATTAACACCAAAACCAGTCGCGCTACGACTTGCACTAGGACCATGGGTCCTTCCCCCTCCAAATGGAAACAGGCGCGCGGTGCACCCATGGGCGTAGCGGACGCGGGGGTTGTTATGAACCTGGCCTAGGGGCGCCAGGCTACACAACAAAAAGACGGGAGACAACAGTTTCCCAATCAAAATACGTATTTAATCAAACCAAACCAATCCAAGTGCTCAAATTATAATAAAAGTATGGGATGTGGAAGTCAGTAAGTCCGTAGTGTGGAGTGTGTATGCATGAGTGGATTATAGGTGTGTGTGTTATTTCAACATAAGTGTTGAAAGGTGTGCATGGCTATGGAGCTGAAAAGAACAGAGAGGGAAGGACTGGGGAAGCAGACTCTTATAGGGCGTTGGCACCCGGGCCCAGGTGCACGCCAATCACTCCTAATGACCAATTAAGTAGGTCATTAGGGGGACATGTCTCCCTCACTTCCCGTATCTGTGCCCTCTGTCCCGCCGCACTTTTTACAGCCATTACAACCATTCAATTTATTTTTAACAAATGGAAACACGTTTTTCCGAGCCACCTTTGAACGCACCATGAGAAGGTGGAGCCAGGCGGCAAACACCGCTGTCGTGTTGTGATTTCAATCACAGAGACGTTGATTCAGATCTGTTTCAAGCATGTTCACCAAACCAGCAGCCGAACATGCCGAACACGGTTGGTTTTTTCGAAGTTGAGTAATGCTGTTGCATGTTGTTTAACTAAATGATGACCAACTAATAGATGTCAATATATCAAGTTAAGCTAGTTAACAATTGTTAACTGTTACCACTTAAGAGTTGTTTTACTGCAAAATACTTTTTGACTTATATTATTCTAAAGTAACAATACTCCTACTTGGCTACTCTACCACCTACCCACTCCTCGCATTTCTGCACAGAACTTGTGCTCACGGTTGTTTTGCACATATTTTTTAATCTTCATACAATAGAAAGAGCAGGGTCAGGGAGAAGACGGATGAACAGAGTCCAGCAGCAGCAGGAATGAACAGGGAGGGTCTTCAGAGCAGTTGAGGAGAAATTATCGATAGGATAAAAGTGACTTTGCGATTAATTTCCACAGCTACGTCACCACTACTATTCTTAATACTATTTGTAAGTTTTGCTTTGAACATTTATTATCTATATCATTGCAGGAGAAATTATAACTGGCTAAGGAAATGTCTATAGGATAAGAGTGACTCTAAGATTAGTTTAGTTTATATTCAAAGAGACTTTTTGTTCATTATTTATTTGCTGATATTATCTGACTACTGCACTATTTGTGTTTTAAAGGAAGCAGGTATAGGTCATACCATTTGTCTTAGTCTTGATCAATTTTGCACATCTGTTTTGTCATAATTGACGACGGCAAATGTAAAATAGCTACATCTTCATGTCGATATGTTTATTGTCGTCCCTTTCACTTGTCCCTTCTTGCCATTAAATTAAATTATGTGGCTTATTACCCTGTCACTTCCATTCCATTTTGGTGCTGATAATTTGAAACTGGAATGGTGTTTTACAGAACTTTTCGTGTTCAGTGTTGTCATTTGGCACTTATTATCTGGCTACTTACCCTGTAGATGCTCGAGGGTCATTCTGAGTTTGGCAGCTTTAGATTTTGACTTTAGATTTTGATAGTATATCATTTTAAATAACTAAAGTCGGTCCCCTGGTACTGTGCTGTTTGTGGTTATGTAGCCACTAATGAGAGGTGCAACTGAATGTGAGAGGCTGATAAATCACTCAATAGACCTCTGAACAATTTGTCCCCCTAACTTCTGAAATGATGGCTACGCCCCTGGGTGCACCGAGCACAATGCACTGTTGTAGTTGGAAGATTTCTTACTTTTGAGCCAGAGAGACACTTTCTGCCTTTTCTCAGGCTAGGATGAACCGATTTCAATTTTTTTTTGCACATTTATAATAGGCTACATAGAATTATTTACTTCATATACCCTTCTTATCTCCAACGGTGAAGTGTCCCTTTAAGACATTTAGAGTATCCCCACTTATCCCAGCACCACTACACCACTGCTTACAGTAGGGATGGGAATCGAGAACCAGTTCTTGTTCAGAAACGGTACCCAGTGAACCAATTCCTTGGAATCGTTAGCATGCCTGCTTAACGATTCCACTTATCGGTTCCGGTCATTCCAAATGCGTCACGACGTCACCCACGTGCCGCCTTGTTTGGGTTCAGAACGCAGCAAGCAGGCGCCGAGGCAGAAGCACTCTAAAGCTTGGTTGTATTTCACGCGAAAAGATGACAATATGTCCATTTGCAACAATTGTATAGTTTCCATTTCGTCAAAGGGGGTAACTACCTCCAATATGCAGAAACATTTGGCTACACAGCATGCAATTCCTTTGCAGGAATGTCGCGTGTTTTATACACTACTAACTAGCGACGCAATTTAGTCAAACAGCAGCGGAGCTATCGGGAGGCCATCTATTATTGATGCTAAATGTGTGTGTATAAATATATATATATATATATATTTAATCGCGATTAATCGTATTAATGCCATAGCTACCTCGCGATTAATCGTGATTAATCAAAAAAAAATTCTAAGCTAAATATCCCTTGAACTTATTAATTGTCCCATTAAGTTTTCTCATTTTAATGCTCTTATCAAAATGGAGAGGTGCATCGGCTTGCCTTGTGCAATTTTTTTTTTACTGATAACAACATTAGCATATACTGTTCAAAAAAGGACGATACAAAAGAAAAGCCTATAGTGCAATTAAACGATGAACATACAAACATACTGCCTTGAACATAGCAGTCAGGCTACTGCTTCTTTGTTTTGAACCAAAAGAAAAAAAGAAAAAAAAAAATAAATAAATAAATAAATGAATTAATTGCGCTAATCGCGTGATAAAAAAATTAACGCCGTTAAAATTGGTTTGCGTTAACGCCGTTAATAACGCATTTAACTGACAGTACATATATATATATATATATATATATATATATATATATATATTATAACAGTGCTATATAGTAATTGGAGTAGTATAAAGGGTATGAATACATAATCTGGAATGAATACCTAACTGAATTCAAATGTATTAAAAATGAGTAACGTTATTACCTTATATTACCGATCCACCGTCTCTTTACAGAAGACTTCTTTGTTTTTTTTGTGTCAAATGAATTTTGTTACAAGATCAATGCAAAAGAGCACTGTTAATATTCCAAAAGGCACAAGCTCTTACTTCACTGTTTTCAGTCTATATTTTTAGTTTCATTACACACAATGATGGCATTTGGGCTTAAAAAGCCAAACATATCTCTTTTTTTGTCTGGACCAATTAATGTGAAAATTTACATTTCCTAATACTAGACGCACTTCAGATCAGATATTAAAGCGAGTTATTAGCAACAAAAAAAATTGTATTTATTTTCTCACCCAATAAGAATCGAGAAGAGAATCGAGAAGGAATCGAATCGATAAGGAGAATCGGAATCGTGAAATTATTTTCAATTCCCATCCCTATCTTACAGCTGTTGAAATACAGCTTGACTTAACTATCAATTAACAAGTATTAATCCTTGGCTTTCCTTATTTATTAGTTCATAATGAATAGAGCTTTAATGAGTTTGTCAACTCACTGAGTACACAATATAACAATGTTATTCTGTATCCTATTCATATTTGTGAGTAAAGAAATAGCAATTAAGATAATGAGTACTGGATATATTAAGCTTTAAAACACGTTTTGTGTGACAATTGCAAGTTTCAAATCATTTTTTTTATATCTTTCCAGAGACCCTCCAAAATGTTTCTGTTGAGGCTTTCAGGGGGTCTGAGGTGTCCAGCTAGGAGTAAGACCCTCCAAAGACCCCCTGTACTTCACCCTGCTCTAAACTATCACCGTCACGTATACGGGGGACAGTGGGGGGGCAATATTATTATATTTTGAGCTCATTTTTATATTTGTAACTGAAAGGTTGCAGGCATATGGATGTATTAGAATATCCACCTAAACAACAAGGTGCTACATCTGCAATGATACAAAATCATGGATGCAGCCATCACAGGTACTGAGTTATAAGTTGAGTTATATAACCATCCTCTGATGTGGAACTTGTGGTGTAACTGTTTGACCGTTGAGTAAAACTGACCTGAGAGTTTCCAGTGTACAGTGTGGACTCCCCAGTCCAGCAGAGAGCAGCTTCACTCCTGGATCCTGCAGATCATTGGTACTCAGGTCCAGCTCTCTCAGACTAGAGGAGTTGGAGCTAAGAACTGAGGCCAGAGCTTCACAGCATCTCTCTGACAGATGGCAGCCATTCAGCCTTCACACAAAATAAAGAGAACAGGTTAGGAACTGCTATTAAAATAGCTTACATCTTTAACTTATTACATAATGAAGAAATTGTGCTTATTCAATATTGGGTGTAAAATGTATAACTATATCAAAGTTGTCATAAAGCTGCGCCAGTAGCTCAGGAGGTAGAGCGGGTTGGCTGGTAACCGGAAGGTTGCTAGTTCAATCCCCGGCTCCTCCTAGCTGAGTGTTGAGGTGTGCTTGAGCGAGTCACCTCACCCTAACTGCTCCCAACGAGCTGGCTGTCGCCCTGCATGGTTGACTCCGCCGTCGGTGTGTGAATGTGTGTGTGTGAATGGTAAATGTGAGGCAATATTGTAAAGCTGGGCTGAAAAGCACGGTATAAATGCAGTCCATGTACATTTGTTTTGCAGTGTTTACTTTTTGTTGCAGTATTATGTATATTATGTATTGTATTGTAATATATGTCATTATTTCATCTAAAGCGATGTTTTGTATATAATTAGAAGGTTAATTTAAACACTTTGCGAGCACAAGAACTAAGACAGCATTTGTGCGCTTGGGGGTGTCAGTTGCGTGCTGCTTCACTTTACATGCGCACTTTAATGGATGTAAATCTGTAAAATGTCTTCTGATATTGAACCTTGTGGTGTAACTGTTGTTACGTAATTCACATTCATACCAACAGGCCACATATGTCCTCCGGCTCCTAGGGAGGCGTCCGGCCCATACAAGAAGCCATTCATTCACATATCATTTCTACAGATACGAGCGGCCCAGGTGTTCGGCGAACTCAGAAGTTCAGGGCCACATAACAAATGCAATGCCAACACATAGCCACTAGGGGTCAGCACCATACCACAAAGCAAGTTGTAATGCCAACACATAGCCACAAGGGAGCAGCATAGAGACACATACAACATCCAGAGAGGCGGGAGTTCAGCACCATGCTTAGCCAATCAGAGCACATAACTAAGTCCACGCCTGCCCAGTATTAAAGTTACAACCCATAGCCCAGAGGGCTAGAACACTCCAGGTAAAGCATCCTTTTGAATGCCCTGCTAAGTGTATCTCCACATGTGCAAGTAAAATCCCCCTCCTTTTGTTTCATGTATGCTAGTCCAAACCTTCGCTAAAAAAATTGTGTTAAAGCGATCCTGACTCTGAAGACTTTTTCCAAAAAAAACACGGCACTGTCTGACCATTGAGTAAAACGGACCTGAGAGTTTCCAGTGTACAGTGTGGACTCCCCAGTCCAGCAGAGAACAGCTTAACTCCTGAATCCTGCAGATCATTGTTACTCAGATCCAGCTCTCTCAGACTAGAGGAATTGGAGCTGAGAACTGAGGCCAGAGCTTCGCAGCATCTCTCTGACAGATCACAGCCCTGCAGCCTGCAAACACAATAAAGAGAACAGGTTAGGAACTGTGATTAAAATAAATTACATCTTCAACTTATTACACAATGAAGAAATGTGGTTATTCAATATTGGGTGTAAAATGTATAACTATATCAAAGTTGTCGTGAAGGGGTGTCAGTAGCTCAGGCAACCCTGTCTCGTCAAAATTACGTTCCCAGAAAACTATTCTGCATTCTCAATTACGTTTGTCATGAAAACGTATTTTGTCCGCGATTACGTTTTATTGAACGTATTGCAAATACGTTCGTCCTCAGCCTATTTTTTGCCATTTATTAACCTCTAGGATAATGTTTGGTTGAAACGTATCCCAGATAGGTTAAATGTCAACGTATAGCACATTATTGTCATTAAGGCATATCTCCCTTTCAGAGAACGTTTCATTTAACGTATTTTGTCTGAAAAAACGTATCTTGGCTGTGGATACATGTTATTGAACATATCGCAAATACGTTCGTTGTCAACCTATTTTTTGCCATTCATTTACCTCTAGGATTATGTTTGGTTGAAACGTATCCCAAATATGTTAAATGTCAACGTATAGCACATTATTGTCATTAAGGCATATTTCCCTTTCGGGAAACGTTTCATTTAACGTTATTTTGTCCCTGATTACGTCTTATTGAACATATTGCAAATAGGTTCGTTCTCAACATTTTTGTTGTTATTTATTTAAGCTACCTCTTGGATTACATAGGCTACATTTAATTGAAACGTATCCTTAATGGGCTACGTTAAATTTTGATAACACATTATTGTCAGTATATAGGCATAGGCCTACCTCTCGGGAAGCGCACGTTTGATTGTAATGTTAATAGTTCAACGTTATATCAACATGTCACAAGAGGAGAAAATTATAGCTGCTGACGGGGTAACTAGGAGCGGGGGTTGCTTTGTTGATTTCTTTATCTAGGGCTATAGCTGTGGTCAAAGCGGGAAGTGTGCGTTGTCTGGGCGGCTGCCTGAACTGAGCTGCAGGAAACGACATATCCGAGATACCCGAACGACATATCCGAGATTTGAAGTTCTAGCCCTTAGAGAAAAAAAGTTTTCCCAAATGGTCTGTCATTTGGACAAAGCCCCTCAGAAGTGTAGCCTGCAAGACCTAATGGTTCAGAATGTGGTGGAAAAACAGTTTTTGAGATAGGAAGGTCCTACCGCCCTGATATTTTAATACCTTATTCTAGGGCCTTACTGGGACCTCCGCACCGAAACTTGGCCCGGTCGGACCCCGAGGGCAGGAAGGGGGGGCCCTTCCTGCCCGAAACTTGGCCCAGTCAGACCCCGAGGGAAGGCCCCCCCTTCCTGCCCTCGGGGTCCGACACTTTTTTTTTTTCTCTAGGGCTAGAACTCCAAATCTCGGATATGTCGTTCTCGGGGCCCCGGGAAATGTGTGTAAACATTTTAGCATCCCTAGCTATCTCGAAAAGGTCGGCAAAGGGGCGTGACCTCCAACAGTACAGTAAATGTACATAAGACAGAGGTTAGTTTCTAGTCCCCATTCTTTGTGGGATGGAGGTGTACATTTGTGGCTAAAGGTGTGTAGACACAGCTGGCCTATGGCCACGTTTTTGAAGTCGGGGGTCAAAAGGTCAAAAGGAGCCGGCATCACGCCGCTTATGAGATAACAAAAAGTTAATGTGTGTTTCTCTCATAACTTTTTGTCATTATTAAAGAGAGGCCTGATTCTCAGATATGCATGTTGGATGGCTAGGGTGTAGGTCTGGGAAGAACTTCAGGCCAAAATCTTGCAAGCGAGCCGCTGGGTGAGTTGCAACGAGATGGAGCACTTGCTTGAGTCATTTCCTGTAGTGCTGGAGCCACAGGTTGAAGCGTATGCGTCCTTTGAGACCCCCTTTGATATATAAGAGACCCTATACAGCTTACTTAAATGTTGTCGACTCAGTCACCTATTGCATCACTGCCTTTAGGGCTTCGGCCTCCTAATCGATCATTGTAGTAGGCTATAATTGAATGCCCTCTTTCATATATATATGATACCTCCACCACTGGGACGTGGCAACAATTCGCCAAATCCAAAAGGGGAGGGGGGGGATGCTTGTGGACAGTAGGGGTTTACCCTAGACATAAATAGGAAGTTAAATCAGGAGAAGGAATGACCTCTCACAAATATTTATTTAATAAATTGTTTCAAATAACCCTCCCTCGTTAAATCAATGAGCTTGGTGTTTTGCTTTCAAAAATTAGTTATAGAAGTCTAAACTGCAGAAAATAAACACATCCAAGCTGCCTTTAAGGATACCTTGGAATATCTGTCTATTTTTTAAACCATCGGACTCTAGTTTACGACAAAAACAACCCAATTTGACGGCAGCTCCTTTGCCGCGTGGTTCTGTGTGCATGTATTGTAATGTTCTTCTTGTCAATCAATGTGGGGGCGAATCATTAGGTCAGCTGGGGGAGGGCCTTGGAAGAACACGAGGGTGGGGGCCTGCACATGAGTGAGACCGTGTTGGGGGTTGCCGGGGTAACCAGGGTTTGTTTTGGGTGGGATTTCTGCCATTGGTTACGGGTTTCAGTGACCTGGTTTTGGTTAATTAAAAGTTCCTTCAATTACTAATGACTCGACATCGTTATGTCACCGGCGAGGTCATTACAATATGTTCAATAAAACGTAATCACGGACCAAATACGTTTTTTAGACAAACGTAATTGAGAATGCCGAATAGTTCTCTGGGAACGTAATTTTGATGAGAAAGGGTTGCGAGCAGAACAACCTTAGCGAACGTAAGAGTCACGTGACGCGTTTTTTTGTCACGTGGCAAAAAAACGTAGGCATGTCACATGTTTAAAGCCTTTATTTTATTTAATTCATTAAATATTAAAATATACATTCTCTCTCTCTCTCTCTCTCTCTCTCTCTCTCTCTCTCTCTCTCTCTCTCTCTCTCTCTCTCTCTCTCTCTATATATATATATATATATATATATATATATATATATATATATATATATATATATATATAATTATTTTAGTTATAATATTATAAGTTGACCATTAGCTTTTATTCTATTATCGTTATAACAAGATCTGTATCTGACCATTGACCATCAACTCGGTAATTCTATGAATGAAATTCAGACGCAAGGCCATGGACCGTACGCCACCCTATCGCCATTCTCCCATCTTGAATTTAATCGACCATTCTTGTTACCTCGAGGAAGTCTGGTGGTCTCTGTATAATAAATAAATAAATAAATCTATTTATTTATTTATTTACTAAACGGCTCTTCTCAATGCCGTGGAACGCTCCGTTCACTTGCATGGGCCTTCCCGACTTCCGGCGGTGAATTATCTTTTCCTTCCGGGCTTAAAGTTGTTTTAAAGTTGTTAAATTAAATATCGTTTCACGGTTACGTAAAATAGCATAATCAGCAAAGAAAAAGGTTTTATAGCCATGATTTAAACGGCATGCGAGCTGCTGTTTTCAGCGTCCATAGCAACCCATGTTTTTCTGTCGAGAGCTAAAATATTCTTCGTCATAACTATCAAACCCAAATACTAAAATATCCTATTGTCCGCCTCCGCCATTTCACGGAACAATATCCTATTACCTCTCGTTTTGGATAAATTCCAATGGGTCGTAATCTGTGGCGGAACCAAACCACCTACGTGGTCGTATTTCCGAGAGGACAGGCTGATACTGGACATTGATTGGTTTGTAGGTGGGCGTGAGTCTGACGTCACCGTTCACCGGTATAGCCTTCATGAATGAATGAAGAAACATGTGAACATAATTTCCTGCAGCTCAGTTCAGGCAGCCGCCCAGACAACGCACACTTCCCGCTTTGACCACAGCTATAGCCCTAGATAAAGAAATCAACAAAGCAACCCCCGCTCCTAGTTACCCCCGTCAGCAGCTATAATTTCTCCTCTTGTGACATGTTGATATAACGTTGAACTATTAACATTACAATCAACGTACGCTTCCCCGAGAGGTAGGCCTATGCTATATACTGACAATAATGTGTTATCGAAATTTAACGTAGCCTATTAAGGATACGTTTCAATTAAATGTAGCCTATGTAATCCAAGAGGTAGCTTAAATAAATAACAACAAAAATGTTGAGAACGAACCTATTTGCAATATGTTCAATAAGACGTAATCAGGGACAAAATAACGTTAAATGAAACTTTTCAATAATGTGCTATACATTGAAATTTAACATATTTGGGATACGTTTCAACCAAACATAATCCTAGAGGTAAATTAATGGCAAAAATAGGTTGACAACGAACGTATTTGCGATATGTTCAATAACACGTATCCACAGCCAATGATACGTTTTCAGACAAAATACGTTAAATGAAACGTTCTCTGAAAGGGAGATATGCCTTAATGACAATAATGTGCTATACGTTGACATTTAACCTATCTGGGATACGTTTCAACCAAACATAATCCTAGAGGTTAATAAATTGGCAAAAAATAGGCTGAGGACGAACGTATTTGCAATACGTTCAATAAAACATAATCGCGGACAAAATACGTTTTATGACAAACGTAATTGATGAATGCCGAATAGTTTTCTGGAACGTAATTTTGACAAGACAGGGTTGGCTCAGTGTGGTAGAAATTAGTGAGTATATTCTATGGTAACCATGATTATTAATAGGTCTTAATATTTTTAATGGTGGAAAGCACAAGATGCTTGCAGAGTCCTGGGTCAGAGCAGATGGTAGGAGCACAGGAATGTCCTTGGAACTGCGGGGTCAAGTCATGTTGACCTCAGCCCTTTCAGCCTTGGGTCATCTTGGCTAACGAGGTTCAATCCATGCGGACCTCAGACCAGGGCGCGGTTGATAACATGCGAGACGAAGATTGACTGGGCGGAAACCCCATTGGGACAAAAGGAACCTCCATTGTAACAAAGAAATTCTTGTATGTGGGTATGTGTATAAAGAGGAGCTGGAGTCGACGTTGGGGCAGTGACTCTATAGACCCACTCAGGCTGTTGTCGTTGTTCTTTTTCTTCACGATAAAGTATTTTTCAATTCTTGCTCCGGACCCCTCGATTTCTTTTACACTCTCTCTTAAATTAGTCTAAGTGTTTTAAATCTCGATTAATCTCCGACATAATTGGCGTTCACGACCAGGAGGAAATAGGGACTCGTCAGCTGCCGGGCCAGAGGACGGGACGCGAACGGATCATACGACCAGAGCTCAAGGGTAAGTTGTCTTGCCATATATAGGATAGAGTCCGTTTGATCTGTTTCTTGCCCCGTCTGAACGCCGAGCAGCAGGTAAAGTGTCTCCTTCGATCAAACGAACCAAAATTATAGATAAATGAGCGAGTGAGAGATACGGGGGCTCCGGGAGAGATTGACGTGCGCTGCGCACATATGCAATAACGTGTTCTGTGGTTCTAAATGACCAAGACGCTTTGTGGCTCCCCTATTTTGATACGGGTTTGCTATTTTATGTGGTTTTGTGGTTTGGTCAAATAGACCCTATAAAGTCCTGTGTCTGGTATTTCTAGAGGATCGAATTAGTGAGAAAGTTCCAATAGGACAGTACAGGTCCGCAGGTCGGTTAAAGTGGGCCTACCTGTTGGATGACTAAGTGTATCCCAGAAAGTTAGGTTGGAATTCATTGCCGTCGACGAATTCATTTTTATTTTAGAGAGGTTTGCTTGGGATGTCGACTGGTGAATTTCTAGTTCCGATGTTGGCATTTTCTGAGGAAAGCAGACTCTCGCGCTTTTGAATAGATACGTTTCTTGTCGGAGTACCGCATGAGTTGGTATTTTTGAGGAGTTTTTCTTGTTTGTTCGTGATCTGGTCGAGTGTTTGTGTTCAACCATTATTTTGAAGGAATAGACTAGTTGTGCGAAGCATCGTTTGTATGAGTTCAATGCCCTAACGTGATTCAATTAAGCTGCAGATATTGGATCTGGAGGTGGGGCCAGTCTTTAATTCTGATCTTGGTGCTTGTGGCAATCATTCTTGTTTGAAATTCTGGTTGATTCATTATTCATCCGACTGTTCATGTGTTAACCAAAAGGCCAGTTTCTACACTCGGTCAACCTTTTATTTGTAATTATTACAAACAATTCGGAAATTTTTCAATATAAGATAAGAAATTGTATTGAACCGGCTATTGTCTGTATTTAAGTCGTGTTAGGATTAAGTTACCTCGGAGGTTTTTACGACCCGTTTCATTTTCTGTTGTTGTTGATTCTGTCATAAATAAATTAGGCGGACAGAGAATAGTTAAATTTGTTTAAAGTTGTTGATAATCATAATAAATTAGACGGATAGAGAATAGTTAATTTGTTGAAGTACTGAATAAATGTGTAAATCTTCTTTGACTTAAACATCGCGCCTGACTCTAACTGCACGTGCGACGAGCAAACACACAGGGGACGAGCAGGAGCCTGCAGGCCGGTGTTAAAGATAACAGTGAAAGGTTGGGGGCACATTCCAACCTTCGGGAGGGAGACGAGCGCTTGGGAAGAGTTCACATTTGTAGCTTAGAGATAGTAAAGTATAAAAAATAACTAGTAGAATAAACTCAAATAAATTTTATTAATAAATTACTGTACTTCAGAATAGATAAATAAAGTAATAAAGTAATAATTAAAAATGGCACCAACAGTGGTAGAGATTTTGAGTAGAGACCGTCTATTGCTCAAAGGTGAGATGAAAAAGATCTCTGAGAATTGGGAAGAAAGGACAGAAGCAGCAGGTACTATATGGCCCATGGGAGGGACTTTTGATCCAATAATGTATCGGGACATGGAAGGTAGTGATAAGGAATTACATAGATAACAGAAGTGGAAAAACGCTCCTCAGCAAAGAGGACAGGGAAAAGTTTGTACTAGCTTTGTTCTTAGAGGAAGGAGAGAGGTGGCGAACATTACAGAGAGTGGCGGGAGAATAATAGCTAATAACAACAAGGCTCAAACCATTGCCTCTGAAGGTTGAGCCACCGCCGTACAAACCAACTAACATGTATCCGCTGGTAACAGGCAACGTGGAATTTAAAGGGGAAGTCACACTAGATGAAGGAGATAATGAATGTAACACACAAGGTAGGGTCAGTGGGGACCCAGGCACAGAGGTGTCTGGCTGCAGTACATCAATACAAAGCCCCCTAGCACTTGAAACACAGGAGAGACCAGGGAGATCACAGAGAGAAGAAAAAGCACCCGAAAACTTCTCGGGAAATTATCCTACTCTAGTCACGGACAACAGGTCCATTATCAACGTGGGGTTCACAGGACTTGGAGGGAGTCATTTCTAGACTCCATACATAATTAACGGGGCGTCTAAAATGGATTAGAACATTTGAGGAGCTCACAGTGGGAAAGCTAATTACAGTGGGGGACCTGAAAGCTCTGTTGGCAAGAGTATTGGGGTTATCCACGATGGAGTTTGTACTGAGGAATGGAGGGTTGAAATTATACTGGATGGAAAGTTGATGAGACTACACTTGATCATTACAGAGGGGCGTTGTGGGCCACACTCAGGAGGGAGTTCCCGGTCCGCATGGATCCTAAAAACATGAGAGTTCTCCCATTGGTGACACAGAGAACCCTGCATCCTACCTGCAGTCCCAAGTAGACAGATGGCGCATGGAGACGGATGAGGATCCTGAGATCCATCCGGTGGTTCTCTGTCATGTTTAGAAACTCTGTGATAGAGACACTTCCCAGCCAAATCAAAGCCAAGCTAGAGGATGTGGTTGGACTGTCTACGTCAGGATCTCATAGAGATTTTAATGACCATTTAGGTCATGCAGTGGATGAATATCGTCAGAATAAACAAAGAACACAGGAACAAAGCAAAGAGGTCCAGAGGAAGCTATATCAGCTTCAGCTGGAAAAACTCACAAGGAAGGAAAGAGATAAGAGACAGGCAGGTGTTTTAGAACCAGCTGCAGTAAATTCGCAAGTCGCCCAGCAGGGCGCACTTCAAAACCAATATCCACGATTGGCATTTTCTCTCCCAGTACAACAGCCTCAGAGCCAACTGTCACCTACTCCACCTGTTACACATGTACACATCCATAATTATGGGAACCCCACAAATAAAAATAGACAGAATCAGTACAAGGGGCCCCAAGGACAGTTTAGAAACAATCAACAACCAGGATCCCAAGGACAACGCAGAGGTCCTTTAATATGTTATGGGTGCAACCAGGAAGGACATATGAAGAGAAATTGTTTGACTAACCCTCTTCCATCCCAGCAAGGACAGGGTAACAGCGACCAGGGACAGGCGGGTCCCTTTGTAGGTCAGGGATACTAGGGGTGCCCAGAGAATCCACAGGGGGAGGGTCAGCTTGTAGCAATCACAAAACAAGCTGATGAGGAACCAATACTGCAGGTTCTGATAAAGTATAGAGGCACGCCAATGATGGCCCACACTGGAGCCACTTACACTTGCGTAGGTCCAAATTATGCCTCTCACCTCCCCCTGGCAGGAAAATTCACCAAAACTTTGGGATTCTCGGAGCACACGCAGTTAATACCTATGACAGCTCCAAGGATGACAGTCTGTGATTTCTTATTTTAAGTTGTATATGTGAGCGAATGAGTGAGTGAGTGAGTGAGCGAATAAGTGAGTGAGTGAGTGAGTGAGTGAGTGAGAAAGAGTCAGCATTGAGTTGAGTTAGAGGGGACAGATGAAGTGATTTGTGAAGAGTGAGACAGAGAAGAGGAAGAGTGTGTAGATTGGCAACGAGAAGTGGCGATGAGATTGGAGAAGGCTTTCCGGTTAGAATTTTCTTTGGGGACATTCATATCTTTCGATGGCCTTTTAAGATTAATAATCTAGTTTTGGAGTGTGTCCAAAAACGAATAAACCAGAAAGGAAAGGAAAGGATTACTGAAAGTGAAAATGGTTACGGAGATTTGTGAAAGCAAAGGAAGTAGGTAAAGAGAGGTAAAGAGAGTTGGAGAGAAGGAACGTAAGTAAGGAAAACCCGCCGGTGGGGGCTGGACAGAGAGACAACAGAGAGAAAGAGATTGAATTTGCATTGTGCTGAATAGATTATTTGTGCGTTTGGATGTACTCTGTAATTGGTTCCTGAATGTAACCCTTGTCCACTGTTTTAGAAAAAACATAGAACCACCACTGGGATTGGTGATTCTGTGGTTCTTGGAGACTCTCTAACGCGTCGGAACACCATATGGTATATATCATTACATCTTGGTACACAGAGCACTGGTGAGACAACGGGTTGGATCGGAGAGAGAAGGTGTTTGGAGAAGGGAGAGGAATGTATAGAAAGCAAAAAGGGCGGATGAGGACCGACCCGGAGGTAATAAATCAGCAGAGAGGTGGCTGGGGTCGGTTTAGCTCAGGAAGTAGAAGGTGTCTTGTAACCGAATGGTTGCTAGTTCGATCCCCATCTCCTCCTACCTGAGTGTTGATGTGTCCCTGAGCAAGTTACATGGTGATCACAGGATTTAGGAATAATTATCTAGACTCCAAAACATGAGCAATTAGCCATAAAAATTGTCTGCACACCACACTCCACAGGAGTCAATGGGTTCAATGGCGCCAGGGTAAAGTGACTCATCAAGGGGAGCAGACCCAACCCATGGATTCTGCGTGGATAGGTGGATGTTATTTTGGTGCTTGGACCTGACGAGGTCTAGGTGCCAAGATAACAACACAAATAAAATATTTCCTTCGAGATTATGATAAGTAATAGACAATTTATTAAAAGTGATCTTATAATTTAGAAAAAACAATCGGCAATACTTAAAAATTAGACCAAATAAGTATGATAAAACGTTATCCAAATTTCTAAGTTACTAATTACTAAATAGAAACAATGTATCAATTCAGTGTTGAATAAACTAGTTAAGATCAACATTGAGGATTTGGGTTTGGTATAGTAGTGAATCAAAATATGGAAAACACTAAATGCAAGCAATAGGTAGAATAAAAGGTTTAATTAGGTCGTCCAATTTAAATAGATAGTGAAGGGCAATCGGGTAGGATTATGAAAAGAATTGTGATTTTGAGTAACGGTTAAAACAAAAGTGAGTCGCCCAATATTGAAGATGCAAGTTTTAATATTGTGATTTTTGTTTTCTTTCACATCTCCCTAGTTAAGGACAATAGGTGGATTGACGCTACATCTGCTGGGAAGGAGACATACATGCTATGTTGTCAAATTGGATTCGGAAGTAGTGGGTTTACCTTCAAATGCCACTAATACTGCTGCAACACTTTAATAATTTTAACTCTGATAAATTATCTTTTGTTTTATAGTCGCCCTGATGTGTATTCATTACGCACACATATGGCTGCATAAGGCAGATGCGGCTGAAGACTCTGTCTCCATCCCTCCACTTTGCGATCTATACCACCACATGGGTGGGGATTGATCGTATCCCAGGTACGGCATCCTGCAATAAGCCAGTATGGAAGGCTGGTTAGCCAACGACGGGTAAGATCCCACCTTGAAGCCCGGGACAACCTAAATCAGGCACAGTCACGATTACTTGGCAGAGTCACTGTGAGCACTGGCTCACTTGATCATGGAGTGACGGACTGCAACCATCATAGGAGAAGCCGGCTGATGAAAGGTGGAGGGGGAACAGGAGTCAGATATGTCAGCTATGGCAGCAGAAGTGGTCTTGGAACGGGGCATGTCGCGTTTTATTTTATTTTATTTTACCTTTGTGGTATAGGAGCCCACTAACGCATGTACGTTTTTTCAGTTTAGTGCATGACTTTGGAACAGCGTGGTTTCAGGCGGCTGATGGTAAACCCACCCATATTGGGCTTTGGATTTGGACATACTGGTTTCGATTTCCCTTCCCAAAAGATTGGTTTCAGTTTGCTGATGCTTAAGGTTAGACGTTTCGACGTTGGTTGCACCAACGGCGTTCTTAGATTTGCTTATCATCACTAATGCGCATGGTTTTGACCATTGCGCAAGGGGGGAGGTATTGAGGAGAATTAGGAATTTTTTTGAAAACAAGGTTTTTCTTCACCATACTTGCAAAAAATGATTGACATCCAGCTAAATGAGTGTGAAATATTTGAAACAGTGTTCAACAGATGGGTAGAAGCAGTCCCATCAGAAGACCAAAGTGCGGCTACGGTAATCAAGGTTCTGACTAGAGAAGTCATGGCAAGGTTTGGAATTCCGTCACAAATTAGCTCAGGCGACAGAGCAGCGTTTAGTCAGAAAACACTCAAACAAGTGATTTAACATCTGCATGTCAAACAAAGATTAGGCTGTGTCTACATTCCTCAAACCACAAGGTATGGTGGAGAGAGGAATCGGACGCTTAAGACAAAGATTAACAAAACTCCTAGTGTACTAAATTAAAGGACTAATGCATTACGACTGACACTAATGAGTTATCGCATGAAAGCTAACAGAACGACGCATCTAACCCCGCATGAAATGCTTACGGGTCGACCCATGCCTTCACCTGTCATTCGAGGGCCTCACAAAGGACCTCCATTGGAACAATTGGAAACTGAATTAAGACGCTATATGGGACAACTAACTGGCATACACAGGCTTATTTTTCAACAGGAGAAAGACAGAGTTCCAGAGTAGGAGGAGGAGCCACCAAGGGGGGTGGAGCCGGGTGACCACGTGTATCTCAGAGTGTTCAGGAGAAAGTGGAACGAGCCCAGGAGAGAAAGGACCATACAAAGTCACCAGCGCAACACCAACAGCCATCCAAGTGGAAGGAAGTGCCACGTGGTATCATCTCAACCACTGCACAAAAGCTGCTCAACCTAAAGCCAGAGACGAGCGTGAGGAGGAGGAGCCAGACGCAGACACACCTGGGGCTGACCAGCTGCCCCAGGACCACATCCAGTCGAGCCAAGAGATACAGCAACACGATGATGCTGAAAACGGGGAGCCTGTTCCTGATCCCTTACGGGTTGTGCTAGACTCCGCTGGCACAAGGACAGACCCCGAGGAGGAATGAAACCATGGAGACAACACAGACCTGGAAGAGCCAGGAATCAGGGGCTGTTACTGAAGGAAGCCTAAGAGAAACACAGGACAATCCGGCCCCAACTCACTCAGGAATAGTCAACAAGAAAGGGAAAATAGTCCTATATGCTCAGATTCCACCGCGAGACCAAGTTAATGAATTTGTGTTTACTGTTATGTCGGATAACCAACCGTTATGTGCATTAACCTTCCGCCAGAATCATGAACGAACGCATAGGAAAGATCGGTGTGAATTACATATCCAATTTAATTAAATGAAATGGTGTCTGGCATAGAGGAGGCGGGTGACTGGGGGAGGATGCTCTATGGGGAGATAGATTGGAGTGACACTAGAAAGGAGACCGGAATGTGAGAATCGGACATCAGAAGGAGGTCCTATTTTCTTAACTGGTGACCTCCCCATGGGAACCACAACCATTTCAGACAGTGTGAACAAATGGACATTGGACTAATGGGTTCCAGGGCATGGTGGCTGCGAACAGAAGCAACTACGGTGCCCAAACCCCCCACGTTATATAGTATACCAGTACATGACGATAAATCAGAGCTATCCAAATCCATGCAAGCTTGTTGACAATTTTAGTTTTTAATTTCTATTTACCTATTTTTTGAAATATCATTTTTGAGTTTCATATTTTTATGTCATATATTCTGAAATGCTAATTTTCAATGCATGCTGAAAATACTGTGTTGTGTGTGAATTCTAGTTAGACATGTTAGACATTTGATAGATCTTTTTTGCCTTAAACCAGGTTGAGATTCCTGAACATGTTTAAAGGTTTTTTAACGATGATCAAATGTAGTGCAAAATATGACCTAAACGACTGTTATGTTTTTGTTGTGATCTTAATAGTCACAAAAGGGGGGATTTGTGGTAGAAATTAGTGAGTATATTCTATGGTAAACCATGATTATTAATAGGCTTAATATTTTTAATGGTGGAAAGCACAAGATGCTTGCAGAGTCTGGGTTCAGAGCAGATGGTAGGAGCACAGGAATGTCCTTGGAACTGCGGGGTCAAGTCATGTTGACCTCAGCCTTTCAGCCTTGGGTCTTCTTGGCTAACGAGGTCAATCCATGCGGACCTCAGACCAGGGCGCGGTTGATAACATGCTGAGACGAAGATTGACTGGGCGGAAACCCCATTGGGACAAAGGGAACCTCCATTGTAACAAAGAAATTCTTGTATGTGGGTATGTGTATAAAGAGGAGCTGGAGTCGACGTTGGGGCAGTGACTCTATAGACCCACTCAGGCTGTTGTCGTTGTTGTTTTTCTTCACGATAAAGTCTTTTTCAATTCTTGCTCCGGACCACTCGATTTCTTTTACACTCTCTCTTAAATTAGTCTAAGTGTTTTAAATCTCGATTAATCTCCGACATCAGGAGTTAGGGCGAGTTAGCCGGTAACCTGAAGGTTGCCGGTTCAATCCCCGGCTCATCCTAGCTAGAGTGTTGAGGTGTGCTTGAGCAAGGAGGCACCTAACCCTAACTGCTCCCGACGAGCTGGCTGTCGCCTTGCATGGTTGACTCCGCCGTCGGTGTGTGAATGTGTGCGTGAATGGTGAATGTGAGGCAATAATGTAAAGTGCTATGGGTTGCCAATGGTTACAAAAAGGGCCACATAAATGCAGCCTATTTGTTTTGCATTGTTTGAAATTCGTTTTGTATCTTAGTATTACTTTTTGTTGCAGTATTATATACATTATGTATTGTATTGTAATACTTGTTATTAGTTTATCTAAAGCAATGTTTTGTATATAGTTTGAATTTTTATTCCAATATTATGTATATTATGTTTTGAGTAGAATAAATATCATAGCGATTAGGAAAACACTTTGCGAGCACGAGAACTAAGACAGCATTTGTGCGCTTGGGGATGTCAGTTGCGTGCTGCTTCACTTTACGTGCGCACTTCATGGATGTTAATCTGTTAAATGTCTTCTGATATTGAACCTTGTGGTGTAACTGTTTGACCATTGAGTAAAACTGACCTGAGAGTTTCCAGTGTACAGTGTGGACTCCCCAGTCCAGCAGAGAGCAGCTTTACTCCTGAATCCTGCAGATCATTGGTACTCAGGTCCAGCTCTCTCAGAATAGAGGAGTTGGAGCTGAGAACTGAGGCCAGAGCTTCACAGGATCTCTCTGACAGATGACAGCCCTTCAACCTTCAAACAAAATAAAGAGAACAGGTTAGGAACTGTGATTAAAATAACATACATATTCAACTTAATACATAATGAAGAAAATGTGCTTATTCAATATTGGGTGTAAAATGTATAACTATATGAAAGTTGTTGTGAAGGGGCGGCAGTAGCTCCGGAGGTAGAGCGGGTTGGCTGGTAACCTGAAGGTTGCTGGTTCAATCCCCGGCTCCTCCTAGCTGAGTGTTGAGGTGTCCTTGAGCAAGGCACCTGACCCTAACTGCTCCTGATGAGCTGGCTGTCGCCTTGCATGGTTGACTCCGTCGTCGGTGTGCTAATGGTGAATGTGATGCAATATTGTAAAGCACTTTTGGTGGCCAATGGTTAGAAAAGCGATAGATAAATACAGGCCATTTATATTTGTTTTGCAGTGTTTCAAAATCGTTTTGTATGTTGGTATTACTTTTTGTTGCAGTATTATGAAGTGTATTGTAATACATGTTATTAGTTAATATAAAGCAATGTTTTGTATACAATTAGAATAATATTAGAAAAATACACACAATATTATGTATATTGTGTATATTGTGTTTGGAGGAGATTAATATCATAGCGATCAGGAAAACACTGCGAGCACGAAAACAAAGACAGCATTTGTCCGCTTTGGGGTGTCAGTTGCGTGCTGCTTCACTTTACGTGCGCACTTTATGGATGTAAATCTGTTAAATTTCTTCTGATATTGAACCTTGTGGTGTAACTGTTTGACCATTCGGTAAAACTGACCTGAGAGTTTCCAGTATACAGTCTGGACTCCCCAGTCCAGCAGAGAGCAGCTTCACCCCTGAATCCTTCAGCCGATTAGTACTCAGGTCCAGCTCTCTCAGACTAGAGGAGTTGGAGCTGAGAACTGAGGCCAGAGCTTCACAGCATCTCTCTGACAGATCACAGCGCTTCAACTTTCCAACAAAATGAAGAGGACAGGTTAGGGACTGTGATTAAAATGACATACATCTTCAACTTAATACATAATGAAGAAAATGTGCTTATTCAATATTGGGTGTAAAATGTATAACTATATGAAAGTTGTTGTGAAGGGGCGGCAGTAGCTCCGGAGGTAGAGCGGGTTGGCTGGTAACCTGAAGGTTGCTGGTTCAATCCCCGGCTCCTCCTAGCTGAGTGTTGAGGTGTCCTTGAGCAAGGCACCTGACCCTAACTGCTCCTGATGAGCTGGCTGTCGCCTTGCATGGTTGACTCCGTCGTCGGTGTGTTAATGGTGAATGTGATGCAATATTGTAAAGCACTTTTGGTGGCCAATGGTTAGAAAAGCGATAGATAAATACAGGCCATTTATATTTGTTTTGCAGTGTTTCAAAATCGTTTTGTATGTTGGTATTACTTTTTGTTGCAGTATTATGAAGTGTATTGTAATACATGTTATTAGTTAATATAAAGCAATGTTTTGTATACAATTAGAATAATATTAGAAAAATACACACAATATTATGTATATTGTGTATATTGTGTTTGGAGGAGATTAATATCATAGCGATCAGGAAAACACTGCGAGCACGAAAACAAAGACAGCATTTGTCCGCTTTGGGGTGTCAGTTGCGTGCTGCTTCACTTTACGTGCGCACTTTATGGATGTAAATCTGTTAAATTTCTTCTGATATTGAACCTTGTGGTGTAACTGTTTGACCATTCGGTAAAACTGACCTGAGAGTTTCCAGTATACAGTCTGGACTCCCCAGTCCAGCAGAGAGCAGCTTCACCCCTGAATCCTTCAGCCGATTAGTACTCAGGTCCAGCTCTCTCAGACTAGAGGAGTTGGAGCTGAGAACTGAGGCCAGAGCTTCACAGCATCTCTCTGACAGATCACAGCGCTTCAACCTTCCAACAAAATGAAGAGGACAGGTTAGGGACTGTGATTAAAATGACATACATCTTCAACTTAATACATAATGAAGAAAATGTGGTTATTCAATATTGGGTGTAAAATGTATAACTATATCAAAGTTGTTGTGCAGGGGCGGCAGTAGCTCAGGAGGTAGAGCGGGTTGGCTGGTAAGCTGAAAGTTGCCGGTTCAATCGCCGGCTCCTCCTAGTTGAGTGTTGAGGTGTGCTTGAGCAAGGTACCTAACCCTAACTGCTCCTGACGAGCTGGCTGTCGCCTTGCATGGTTGACTCCACCGTCGGTGTGTGAATGTGTGCGTGAATACTGAATGTGAGGCAATATTGTGAAGCCCTTCGGGTGGCTAATAGTTAGAAAAGCACGATATAAATGCAGTCCATTTACAGTGTTTCATAATCGTTTTGTATATTAATATAACTTTTCGTGGCAGCATTATGTATGTAATGTATTGTATTTTAATACATGTTATTAGTTTATCTAAAGCAATGTTTTGCATATAATTTTAAATATTTAGTACAATATTATGTATATTATGTTTTGAGGAAAATAAATATCATAGCGAATAGGAAAACACTTTGCGAGCACGAGAACTAAGACAGCATTTTTAAGCTTAGGGGTGTCAGTCGCGTGCTGCTTCACTTTACGTGAGGACTTTTATGGATGTATATCTGTTAAATATCTTCTGATATTGAGCCTTGTGGTCAGGGGCAATTCTAGGGAGTGTGGGGGCCCTAGGCAGAAATTCTTAGGGGGCTTCGTTCCGATTGTTGACGGGGGGGGGGGGTATGGAGCGATTGTTGACGGGGGACGGGGGGACGGGGGGGGGTACGGAGCGATTGTTGACGGGGGGGGGGGGGGGATTTTTATTTCATTTATTTTTTTGGGGGGCCCTGGTAGTGGCCCGGGGCCCCAAGCAATTGCCTGGTATGCCTAAAGGTGCGAACGCAAACGCATACCATACGCAGCTCATACGCCCCTAATGCAGCTAAAATGTTGCTTGACCATTTTGTGTCAAAAAATGGTCCTACGTACGCAGCTACGCGCCTGTGGCTGCGCTGGATTTAGGAGTCCGAGGAAGGAACCCAAACGCCGCCGTGTTTGGGTGCATGATAGAGCTTGGATCGGGTTAGATTAATAATCTCGGATATAAATAACAATAATCGGGTTAAATAACTTCACATGGTGTGTCTGGTGTGTTTCCAGCATTCGTAGTGTTGATCGGCAGAGAAATAGTCCGCCAAGACGTTGAGGTTGCTTAGCAACCAGAGAATCTGTCCATGCAAGTGAACGGAGCGTTCACTCTTCGTCATAACTATCAAACCAAACATCCTTCACATTCACCGAGTGAACATTATGAAAGTAAAATGCACATTTCTAGCTAAAAATGTTTCCATAAACGCATTTAATGGCGTAACTATGTTACTATTTCCACCCAGAATAAAGAAAGATGTCGTCCGTATGCTTCTGTGCAAGGGTCACTACTCTCTGCCAGTGATGTCGGGTCAAGCTCCACGCTGATTGGCTATTGCGGCTCAGTATCACGCGTATGAGCGTAAAAAGTTCAATTTTTGAACTCCTCGCAGGACGCACGTATATGTACGCGCGTATATATACGCGCCTCATACGCCCCTAACGCGAGTAAAATGTTGCTTGGTACGCATGATACGCGTGTACGCACCTCATACGCACGTAAACCAATGGTTCCCTATGGAAAAATTGTATACGCGTCTATACGCGAGGTACGCGCTTGGTGTGTTCGCACCTTAATGGGATGCAGCGCCTCTGCTTGTGGTGTAACTGTTTGACCATTGGGTAAAACTGACCTGAGAGTTTCCAGTGTACAGGGTGGACTCCCCAGTCCAGCAGAGAGCAGCTTCACTCCTGAATCCTGCAGATCATTGGTACTCAGGTCCAGCTCTCTCAGACTAGAGGAGTTGGAGCTGAGAACTGAGGCCAGAGCATCACAGCATCTCTCTGACAGATGACAGCCATTCAGCCTTCACACAAAATAAAGAGAACAGGGGTCTCATTTATAACCGTTGCGTACGCACAAAATGGGGCTGAAATTGGCGTACGTGACTTTCCACGCCAAGGTTGTGATCTATAAAAAACCAACTTTACGGGAAAATGTGCGCAGCCCTAAGCAAACTCTGACCCATGCGTACGCATGGTTTGGAGGAAAAGGAGAATTGGCGACACAGATGGTGTGGTGGTGAACTGAAGTCAGACCAAAGAATTGTAGAGTGAGAACAACGATTATGTTTTATCATCGCCCTTCATAAATTTAATTTCAACCCGTATCATGCGTTAAATCCTAATCAGAATAATTTAAGTCATTTGCGTTATTTCTCAGTTATTACTCCAGAAACATAAAAAAAAATTCTCTATATTTAATCCCGTCACTCCATACTGTCCACTGACGGCGCGACTGCATGGAATAAAGCATCTGTCAACACGAGTCAATAACATAATATTTGTATGTGACACTGTAAACCAGGGGTGCCCAACCTTTTTTGACCCAAGATCTACTTTTCCAGTAGCCAACCTCCCGAGATCTACCAGCCTAGTGTCAACATTGCCAACCTACCTTCAAGCGGCGGCGGGGGGGGGGGTTTCAGTGGGGGTTTCATTCCGTCTGCGCACGGCACCTTCTCAACAATATTCAATAATCTTCCTCCCACTCAGGGTGAAAATGGTAGGTCTTAGCTCGTTTCCCCCTCAGCCATGCCAACGTTTAGGAGTGCGTAACTACTGTTGACGGGCTTTCAACTGCTGTTGACAGCGCATGCGCTACCGCGCGTATATGTCCCGCGCAAATTGTATTTTATTTTTTTAAAAAAAAAGTTTTTTTTTTTTTTCTTCACCCTCGCGGTCGACTTGGGATCTGTCGGCGGTCTACTGGTAGACCGCGATCGACTGGTTGGGCACCCCTGCTGTAAACACATAATCAAATATCAATTAAATCCCAAGTGTGGAAAACCAAGCCACACTCCTCAATCACAAACGTTGTCCGTTACTCTTGATGCTTTTCATGACAAATCACGCATTAAAAAAGGGGTTATGTTCAAGAACATTTTACGGGGTTGATTACAACCTGATTATCCAAGGTGTTCTCGGTCAGTCTTATACCGTAACCCTATAATACAGAGTTCTGCGCCGTGGTAATGCTGCAACTATAGGGCACTTCTGGCGGACCATGCAAATGGCAGGATTCGGAGGGAGAGGGTATTTAGGGACCATAACAATTTATTGGTAGGCTACATAAAAATATGTAGCTCTACGTCAGACCACTTCTTTTTTAATTCTGGGACTGTGCGCTCCGTGCTACTGACAGAGTTCACTGCTGCAGCAACATGTTGCCACTCACTCTGCTTTTTGTTGTTGGCGATCCCAATCCCGTGGCCGCCGAACAAAACTACCTTTCGGGCCTCCATCTCACCCACAAGTGTCTCCACTTCAACCTCCGTGAAATTTCGCTTTTTTGCTTTTCTCAGTACTTCTGCCATTGTTTCCGAAAAGACATAATACTTGCATCTGAGTCTGTTTTATATGCAGATCGAATTCATGAGGTCATTTGCATTGACCATTTATGGTTAAAAAGGGGCGTGTACAGGGCGGAACGTGAAGCTGATTCAGCTGCGCACACTTGTAGGCACACTGTGATTTATAAAGCAAACATTGCGTACGGTGTACGTACGCAGGGTTTTATAAATCTGAATATTTTTTGGCGCACGCAAAACTTGGCTTCTGGGCGTACGCACATTTTTAGTAACGATCCCACGCACAGTTTTATAAATGAGACCCCAGGTGAGGAACTGTGATTAAAATAACATGCATCTTTAAGTTATTAAATAATGAAGGAATGTTATTGGTTTAACAAAAAATACCAAATAATTAGATGTATAAATGTTACATTTTTGTTTAGTTGAGATTGAAAATGTTTTTTAAATGAATACTCCTTCTATATTCTATTGTTGTGAATATTCTCTTATGTGTACTGTAATACATTACACGTTAAAAGGACACCTACAGAGATGTTTTGTATATTATTACAACTTTATTCTGTTATGAGAAGAATAGTAATACATGTTCTTATGAACCTACAGAGATCTTTTTCATATTATCTAACCTTATATTCCAGTTGTAATTATATTGTGTAGTGTGTATTGTAATACATGTTATTAGTGAACCCACAGGGATGTTTTGGAGGCTTTGATCACTGGCAGCAGCCTCAGAAGACCCTCCTCTGAAGCAGAGTATTTTTTCAGGTCAAACACGTCCAGCTCCTCTTCTGATGTCAGTAAGATGAAGACCAGAGCTGACCACTGAGCAGGGGAGAGAGATTCTCCGGAGAGACTTTCTGATGTCAGGTACTGTTGTATATACTTCACTAGAGAACAGTCGTTCAGCTCATTCAGACAGTGGAACAGATTGATGCTTCTCTCTGGAGATAGATCTCCTTTTATCTTCTCCTTGATGTAAGTCACTGTTCCCTTATTGGTCTGTGACCTACTTCCTGTCAGTCGCAGCAGACCTGTTTTGATCTGAGTGGTCAGTGATCTTTTTTTCTGTCCCAGCAGACCTCGTAGGACAATCTGATTGGTCTCCAGAGAGAGGCCCAGGAGGAAGGCGGAAGGAACAAGTCCAGGTGTCCGTTCTCACTCTGTAAGGCCTTGTCCACAGCACTCTGGTAGAGGAGGAGTTTATCTTTGCTGGAGGTCGGTGGTTCTTCTGAGAGCAGATTGACACCAGTATCGATGAAGGACAGAAAGACATAAAGGGCAGCCAGAAACTCCTGGATGCTCAGATGTACAAAGCAGAACACCCTGGTCTGGAACAGCCCACACTCCTCTTTAAAGATCTGGGTGAACACTCCTGAGTACACTGAGGCTGCTCTGATATTGATGTCACACTCTGCCATATCTGCCTCGTAGAAGATCAGGTTGCCTTTTCTCCAGCTGGTTAAAAGCAAGTTTTCCAAGAGAAAACAATGATATCCCTGCTCTCTGAACTCCAGTCTGGATCTGTTTCAGATCTCCCATGGTACTTCCTGTCCCCCTGTATGGACCTGAAACCCTCAGGAAGTGGCTGTACATCTGAGTCACGGTCTTGGGCATCTCTTTCGATCTGGGATTTTTTGAAGATGTCCTCCAGAACTGAAGCCGTGATCCAACAGAAGACTGGGATGTGACACATGATGTGGAGGCTTCGTGATTTCTTGACGTGGGAGATGATTGTGCTGGCCAGCTTCTCCTCTCTGAATCTCTTCCTGAAGTACTCCTCTTTCTGTTGGTCGGTGAACCCCCTCACCTCTGTCACCATGTCAACACACTCAGCAGGTATCTGATTGGCTGCCGCAGGGCGTGTGGTTATCCAAATGCGAGCGGAGGGAAGCAGGATGCCCCTGATGAGGTTGGTCAGCAGCACGTCCACCGAGGTGGACTTTGTGACATCCGTCCAGATCGGGTTTCTCTGGAAGTCCAGAGGAAGTCGACACTCATCCAGACCATCCAAGATGAAGACAACTTGGAAATGGTCGAATCTGCAGATTCCTGCTTCTTTGGTGTCAATATAGAGGTGATGAAGAAGTTCCACCAAGCTAAACTCTTTCCCTTTCAGTAAATTCAGCTCTCTGAAAGTTAGGAGAAATGTGAAGTGTATGTCCCGGTTGGTTTTGCCTTCAGCCCAGTCCAGAGTGAACTTGTGTGTTAACAAGGTTTTACCAATGCCGGCCACTCCAGTTGTCATCATTGTTCTTATTGATTGATCATTTCCAGGTAAGGGTTTAAAGATGTCCTCACATCTGATTGGTGTTTCTTCCTTGGCTGGTTTCCTGGAAGCTGTTTCAATCAGTCTGACCTCATGTTCCTTGTTGACCTCTCCACTGCCTCTCTCTGTGATGAAGATCTCTGTGTAGAAGTCATTCAGATCTGTTCGCTGTCCTGCTTTAGCAATTCCCTCAAACACACACCTGAACTTCTTCTTCAAATTAGACTTGATTCTACGTTGGCAATCGACAGCAGCAGATCCTAAATGAGAAAAAGAACAAATGACATCAGTTATTGGATGGTGATCAGTGGAACCATGTCAATATTTCCTGTTTAGTTATCATCTTCATGGTATTTAGTGGTGTCATTACTTGTGGTCGGAAAAGCTGGTTGTGAAGGACGATGTTAGAGATTCAAAATGTTAAGGACTATTATTTCCACAGCAATATGATTGGTCTAATTATAGTAATAATGATAGTGAATCAGTGTAAAGTGATTTGCTATGCTGATACAACAAGACAGGGTTTCATCACTTCCACTGAGTTGTTCTGCTGTTGGTCTGCACTGCAGTATAATGTTTAATGCTAATGTGGCTTCATAACTTGTGGTCGGAGAAGCTGGTCGTGAAAAAGACTGCATGTTACAGATTCAAAATGTTCAGGACTTTTCATTTTTACCACAGCGATATGATTGGTCAAATGACAATAATAATTTATGATGAATGGTGGTGAATTGGTGTAAAATAACATGCTGATATAACAAGATAGTGCTGCATCTCTTCCACAGATTTATTCTGTTGAACTGCAATTTACGTTTAATGTTATTATATCTGATAGACCCACAATAACCCTACAGATCTTGGTCAAACAATCTAACCTGATACCCCACAATAACCCTAAATATCTGGATCAAACCATTCAATCTGATACCCCACAATAACCCTACCTATCTGGATCAAACCATTTAACCTGATACCCCCACCATAACTCTACATATATGGACGGAACCATTAACCTGATACCCATTAACCCGACACCCTCTAACCCCAAAGAGGAAAAATACTGCACCTTAAAAATATATTTTTTTTCTGAATTTTTAAGATAGTATATCTTTTGTCCTTCGAAATAATAGTCTCCTCTGTCTTCAAAGTAAGAGTCTCTTACCGCCCCCTAGTGTGTCAGCCAGTTCCTTCTGGTTCATCTCCAGCTCTGTTTGATGCTGCTGTACAGACTGAGCACTGGTGACCTTTGACCTCTCTTGGTCTCTGTGGAGAACACACACACACACACACACACACACACACACACACACACACACACACACACACACACACACACACAATTTCATTTTCCCTGATTTGGAGACATCAGTACCAGTAAAGTCTGATAACAAGAGCCTGCTCTCTCCTGCTGGACTCTTCGAGAAAAACAAGAACCAGGATTTATGGACGTTTAATAGAAGCTGTATCTTTATGATCTTTGATATTCCTCACATCTTCTCAATAGACTGATTTCCATCTTTAAACTGGCCAGGAGGATCCATAGAGTGGTCACTCTTCATGGAGACACAAATGGGTCCAGGGGAGTCTGCTCTCTCCTTCTGGACTCTTCAAGAAAGCAAGAACGAGGATTAATGGATGTTTGATCGAAGCTGTACCTTTATAATATATGATGAATCCTCACCTCTTCTCAATAGACTGATTTCCATCTTTAAACCCAACAGGAGGATCCATAGAGCTGTCACTCTTCATGGAGACACATCTGGGTCCAGGGGAGTCTGCTCTCTGCTGCTGGACTCTTCTAGAAAACAAGAAACAGGATTTCTGGAAGTTTGATAAAAGCTGTACCTAAATAATCTCTAGGGCTGTCAAGTTCTGGTCGGTTGGTTGACTGGTTAATTGATATGTACTTGTTGGACCAAATTCTCATTGGTCGGACAATAGCTGGTGTTCCTTTAATAAGAACAAAGAGGTTCTTAATCCATTATTTTAGGGCCGGGAGGGATAAATGCAGACTGATGTGTTTTATATTTGAGAGAAGGGCTATAATGTGTGTAAGAAATAACATTAATTATTAATAAAAATAAGGTTGAAGGCTCTGTAGTTTCTGTTTTAATAATCATATGGTTTAATAAACTATAAGACTTATTAGACAAGAGGTCAAACCCTCAGGTTTCTCAACGTTGAACTGGCCCATAAGGAAGACCGCTAGTCCTAACTTACTGAACCTTTACTCCGCTACTAACTCATTGATTCCAACAAAGTCATCGATCTGGCAGCATTTGGTTAAAAAGGACGACAAAAAAGCATGCAAAGTGTAGAGTAAGTTTGTGGGCAGATCAGCTAAAATGGTACGGCATGGGTACTTTTTTCTTAATATGTCCGTGATTCTTCATCTCCCTTCATGTTTAACGCTCGCCAGGCTTTGAGTGGGAACACATCAGAATTGGCTTCTTGGCACGAATCCCAGCAGCATCCAGTGGGCCCCGTTATATTACATACAGATAAACACTAAAATCTTTATACATGCCGTCTATAAAGGACGCTGCCCGACACTCCATGGCTCGTCCGCTGTCTGCTTCATATTGAAGCTCTGCTCTAACCGAGTCGACTCGGAACAAGAGGGGATCTGAAACCCACTGCCCTTCTCCAAACAGCCCTTATGTGTTATTGAGGCTAGCAGGTAGAGTACAACGCACTGTGGTAGATTATGTTGATCCAGAGATAACGTGCACTTTGTTTTATAATAATCTTTTCACCATCGACCAATCGATTGGTCAGAGAGTTGGTTGGATTTAAGACTACAGCCCAAATCATCATCTCTAATCAATGCTTACCTTTTCTCAATAGACTGATTTCCATCTTTAAAGTTATAAGGTTGTTCCATAGAGCGGTCACTCTTCATGGAGACACAGCTGGGTCCAGGGGAGTCTGCTCTCTCCTGCTGGACTCTTCTAGAAAAACAAGAACCAGGATTCATGGTCGTTCGATAGATGCTGTATTTTTATAATCTCTGATAAATCCTCACCTCTTTTCAATGGACTGATTTCCATCTTTAAACCCAACAGGATCATCCATAGAGTGGTCACTCTTCATGGAGACGCTATCTGCTCTATCCTGTTTCTCTGGGCTTCAACACACAAACACACACACACACACACACACACACACACACACACACACACACACACACACCTTTTACTCAGACTAATGATGGAGTCATGATGTATCACTAGTGAGCTCTCTGTCAAAGACAGAGAGATCCTCTTCTTACCTTTTGGCTTTGCTCCGGCGGCCATGTTCCCCAGACAGAGTGGTCTTAGAGGTAGGACCCCCCTCCCCTCTCTCCTCAGCCATAGTAGACTGGAGACCTGGACACAAACACAACTCATATTGTTTCTACTGCCACTCGGCATTGGTTCACTCTCTGTTTTTTTAAATGATGTCCAACCAGTTGGACCACTTCCCCTCCCAGTTCATACTCCTCCCAGACTCTGCTTTTATATGAGCTGCGTATTCCCCTCACAGGGGGGTGTTGTCTCTGTTAACTTTGGACAAGAGGCAGCGTCTCTCCTAGACGCAGATTCGTAGACCCTCTCATTCCCAGAGGTTTCTAATATACATTTAATAACGTAACATCATTCAAAACAGAAGGTCTCAAAAGGCTACAAAATGTGTCTGATTAGATCTAGTTCACCTTGCGGATATCATACCAACTGCTCTCTGTGCTGGTTAAACCGCTCTGGAGGCAGGACCATGTATGGACTTCCTCGTGTGATATGACATCACAACCAGATCGGTGAGGCAGGCCCACAGAGAACAAGACCCGGTAAGAGACGTTTAAACACCTTCGCAAAGCAAGATGGCCGTCTTCCTGTCTAAATAATGTTATCATAATACTGCACTAGAAACAGTTCATTCTGTCCCAAGTACCTACCTTTAAAGTCACCCAAGGACACAAGGAGACACAAGAAGTCATTATTAACGTCATCCTGACACTTGACTCCAGGCTGGAAGGTTCAGGGTTCACACAAACACACACACATAAAAGAAAAAAAGTCACAAACGGTCTACTCTTCTGCAGTCTGTGATTCAATCAACTCCAGCGGTAGTAAAGTGGATCATATTGCTAGTTCCGTTTTGAATCCCTTGAAAAGGTGCATTGCAGCACGACCTGCTGGTGAGAGGATGTCAGTGGGATGGGCTGAGCTGAAGAACACAAACCAGTCGTCACCAGTGACTTCTGTGTTGAGGCGGTTGCGGCAGTGTTAATTCACCTCAAAGGTCATGTCCCTCTCCTACGAGTGATGCTCTCAGATATAGAGTAGGCCTTCACTACTTCAGAATGATGCAGGCCCACAGAGAACAAGACCCAGTACAAGATGACGTTTAGACACCTTCACTAACCAAGATGGCCGTCTTCCTGTTGAAATAATGTAATCATAATACCCCACTACAAATATAACCACTGTCCATTCTATCCTCAGTACCTTTAAAGTCACCACAGGACCTGTGATTAAGAACCAATACTGAATCGGACGAAACAGTCATTATTAACCTCAACCTGACGCTTGACTCAAGGCTGAAAGGTTCTGGGTTTGATCCCCAAAGCCCACAGTCTAACACGTAGCATTATACAGAGCAGGAATCTTCAAAATTATTCAATAGTAATTTTGACAAATAGCAATGCATCCATACGTTGACTAACTTTTTTAACCAAGTGGTTTTACAGGAAACAAACTATCACTACGGTACCTTAGTCGTCTTTGTGCTGTGATGAAGTGAGCCACACCAAACCGTCTGACTCATATCAAGGAAATGATGTCCAACCAGTCGGACCAGTTCCCCTCCCAGTTCATACTCCTCCCAGACTCTGCTTTTATATGAGCTGTGTATTCCGCTCACAGGGGGCTGTTGTCTCTGTTAACATTGGACAAGAGGCAGGGTCTCTCCTAGACGCAGATTCATAGACCCTCTCATTCTCAAGGAGGGCAGGACTATACATGGACTTCCTCGTGTGGTATGACATCACAACCAGATCTGTGATGCGGGCCCACAGAGTACAAGACCCGGTACAAGATGACGTTTAAATGTCTTCACTAACCAAGATTCCTGTCTAAATAATGTCATCATAATACCGGACTGCAAATATAACAACAGTTCATTCTGTCCAAAATACCTTTGAGTCACCCAAGGACGCAAGAGGGCACAGGAAGAAAAAGTCATTATTAACGTCAACCTGACAGCTGACTCCAGGCTGGAAGGTTCTGGGTTCGATCCCCAATGCCCACAGTCGAAAACGTAGCATCCTGTAGAGCAGGAATCTTAAAAATGATCAACTTACTGATAGGATTCAAAGTTATTCATGTTTATGATCTATCACAGATAATAGTGGACTACAGTATCTTAGTCTTCTTCCTGGTGGACCAGTTCCCCTCCCAGTTTAAATCCTCCCAGACTAACCTCAAATAGGCGGCTGATCCACTCAGTGATAAATAATAATCAGCTTATTGAAGCATGAACAGAGAGCTCTGAGCTCTGTCCACTCTGAGTACAGAATACTCAGAGTGGACAGAGTGTTCAGCGTACAGAGTACTCAGAGTACACAGAGTACTCAGCGCGTTCATTCTGAGTACTCAGCGTACAGAGTACTCAGAATGAACACACACACGCACACACAGATCTGACTGGGGATAGTAGAGGTTAATTCACTTGAGGTGGTTTTTAAGCTGTTTATTCTCTTGCCGGATGGACTATCTAGAATAGGCTACTTATAAATATTTATGAATATTTTTACTTTTATTAAAAATAAAATACCCAAAAATTATATTCGGGGCTTTAGCCCCCAATAAAACAGCATAGTGACGCCCCTGGGTTCAGGGTCTGTGTTTTGGATGTCTGGGTTTAGGTCCTGGGTTCAGGGTCTGCGTCCAGGGCCTCATCAACCAGGTAAACACGCGTCCTGCCGTCCTCTGAGCTCCAGGAAACGCACCAAGTTCCAGGTGGTTCATATTTAGCTCAGACCTCATTCACTCAATACATTCATGATCCAAAATCTGACGGCAGCTGACCTCAGATCTGTTGAACTGTGCTTTTATTTCTTTCACTTCATACGTTTCGACCAATCCTGTTGCTGGAGGCAGAGTTTTTTGCAGATGTTGGGCAAAATAACCTGCTGAGTACATCACATGTACATTACAAATATAGCTAACTCCTACCCTAGCCTGATGAGCACATCACATGGCAGGCACATTAATATATAGTCAACTCTTGCTCTAACCCAACAAACACATAACACAAACATGATAATATAGTCAGGTCAAGGCCGGATCCGAAGGCCCCATTTCCCAATCAGGCAAATGGTGGACACTCAGACAATGCACCAGTCATCCTCAAGAACGGGAGAGCCACATCAATTTATCACACAGGAGACACTTTGAGGCGCTCTCCCCCGTTAGGAGGAACACAAGAGATACACATGCATATACCAGGGCCTGAGAGCCAAGGTCAAGCAAAAACACACAGAACCACACACACCTCAAACGCACACACCTCATCGAGAGGAGGATACAGCATAAGACTGTATCACACAGGGACTCTTGATCTTTTTTCTGAAGCAGACCTTCCACGGAGGCGAAGCTCTGGACGAACCATCAGCGCTGATTAGGGACTTAGACATATTCGATCTCTCACGCTTTATGACTCTGTATAACCGTTGCCACTTTACTTAATAAATCCAAGGTCCTCGTGCCGACAGACTTTATTACCTCTCCGTCTCATTTCATCTGGTCCAGTAACTAGACAGACCGTTTTTTCCCCTCAAATTGGTGACCCCGACGTGATTTTTTCTGAATTGAACCGCAACTGGGAAACGAGAGACGGAGAGCGGCACGACCTCGGGACCCCGGAGCACCGGACCGATTCCTGCAGTCTCACCTCGCGTACGCCTAACAAAAGGTAGGCAGAACCTGTTGATAAAATCCAAACTCTGCATAGTTATATAGGAACCACATTAGGAGGTGAGACTGTGAGAGCGGTTCGTAACGGGATATCTCGTGGGGACGAATAGGACTGCATCCCAGCATTTCCCCATAAACCCGATTGACCCTGAACGCGTGACACATCGAATATCGGCTTGTGCATGGTGAAGGAATACCCACGAGACCATAGGGCCTATAAGAATCGGACATAGTGATACAAGACTACCGATGGCCAAGTAATGGATGTGTAATAAATACACCTGTGTCTTAAGGGGGTTAGAGTCCCTCGGGTGGGGTTAGAGTCCCCACCTGTGCCTTAAGGGGGTTAGAGTCCCTCGGGTGGGGTTAGAGTCCCCACCTGTGCCTTAAGGGGGTTAGAGTCCCTCGGGTGGGGTTAGAGTCCCCACCTGTGTCTTAAGGGGGTTAGAGTCCCTCGGGTGGGGTTAGAGTCCCCACCTGTGTCTTAAAGGGGGTTAGAGTCCCTCGGGTGGGGTTAGAGTCCCCACCTGTGTCTTAAGGGGGTTAGAGTCCCTCGGGTGGGGTTAGAGTCCCCACCTGTGCCTTAAGGGGGTTAGAGTCCCTCGGGTGGGGTTAGAGTCCCCACCTGTGCCTTAAGGGGGTTAGAGTCCCTCGGGTGGGGTTAGAGTCCCCACCTGTGCCTTAAGGGGGTTAGAGTCCCTCGGGTGGGGTTAGAGTCCCCACCTGTGTCTTAAAGGGGGTTAGAGTCCCTCGGGTGGGGTTAGAGTCCCCACCTGTGCCTTAAGGGGGTTAGAGTCCCTCGGGTGGGGTTAGAGTCCCCACCAGTGTCTTAAGGGGGTTAGAGTCCCTCGGGTGGGGTTAGAGTCCCCACCTGTGCCTTAAGGGGGTTAGAGTCCCTCGGGTGGGGTTAGAGTCCCCACCTGTGCCTTAAGGGGGTTAGAGTCCCCACCTATGTCTTAAGGGGGTTAGAGTCCCTCGGGTGGGGTTAGAGTCCCCACCTGTTCCTTAAGGGGGTTAGAGTCCCTCGGGTGGGGTTAGAGTCCCCTTCTTTGTTTGTGTATTAAATAATTCTATGTGGTAAGAAGGTTAGAGTCCTTTATCAGGGTTAGAGTCCCTTTGCAGAGGAAACGGTATGCCTGGGGCATGAGTGGCACCCAGAGGAAAAAGGTAAATGAGAATAAGATAAACTAGGCTCGTTGCGTGGTGAAAGAACACCCTCGAGGCCTAAGGCTCGCCGCCCTTGATAAGTGAATCTGAGGTGCCCGAAGAAGCACAACGATTTCTTGGCCATATATTCATTGCATATGCGGGGACTGACGGACAGACACCTGAACTGACGCAGACTAGGGATAGCAAAGACCTCTCACCCCCGCCTTCACGACCAGAGAGCAAGTGCGTGTGTATGGAGTCAAGAACGAGAGTCGGCGTGGGTGGAAGAATAGGAGAGCATGGGTGAGAGAGAGACAGAGAGACAGTGTGTGTATGCGCGTGAGAGAGAGAGACAGAGTGGCTGTGTGTGTGTGTAAGAGGCCGAGAGAGAGAAAGAAAGAGAGCGAGCGTATGTGTGGGCCGGCTAAATATAGAAAATAAATAATCAATGATAACCCTGCTATATGTGCAACGCTTGCTTGCTTTGTTATGCTCAACGCTATTTTGCCGTGTCTGATGATTGTGAGTGCGTAGCAGACGGATAATTGCATTGACCACAGCGGACGGGAATAGTAGACACCTGTTGCCCCTCACTAGTAAGGTGTGAGCGGCTGGGCATATATCTCTGTCCAGACTCCCTGTGCATGTGTGTCAGAAAGAGAGAGAGAAAGGCTGTGAGCGATTCTGTGTGTGCGCGTGTACGCAAGAGGCAATGTTCATGTGTGTGCGTTTGCGGGAGACAGAATGAGAGGAGCCGTGTGTGAAGTCAGTGTGAATGTGCGTTTGTGTGAGAGGGAGCGAGAGAGATAGCAAGGAGAGATAGCAAGGAGAGCTAAAGTCGGAGGACGATCGAGAGGGACCATTTTCCCTCTAGACAGTTGGAGGTAGCGATAGAGTGCGTGTTTTTCTAACAATGAACGGTTGTTTCAGGACCACGAGAAGGGACTCTGTATGGTTTTCAGGCCCAGAGTGTAATCCCCTTTCCCATATGTGTAGTCCTCCCATTTGAGGTCCCCGTCCACCATATTTGAAGTCCTCTACTCCACCTCATGTTGTAGTTCCCCTCCCTAGAATTGTATGGAAGTTAGAACCTGTGAGGGTGTTTTGGTTCGGCCTGACGAGGCCTGTACCAATTTCGGTGGTCAGCTTCGTAGTTTTGTGTATATAGAAATTTGGAAAGGGGGAGCAGTATTAAAGTTATTTATAATAAAGTGAAAAGTTATTTGGGAATGGATGCGGCAAGATGGGATTGTGAATGAAGGTACAGAAGGATCTTTTTGTGTGTGAGAGATAGTTATTAGGTCTTGTTCCATGATGGGGAGTTGAGGATGTTGCATTCCAGGCTTATCTGTTAACGGTCCTAGCTGCTGCTTGACCCTAAGGGGAGTGAGGTAGGGTGAGAGAGAGAGAACACATTTCCCCCCCATTTGTCGACCTACACCATTCAGGCAGTACAAAGAGACACACTAACACACAGTACAGAGAAAGGAAATAGAGTGTGTTCAACTGAAAGCGTGTGGTGGCCATACGCCATAAAATACCACATATCCAAGGAATGCAGGTAGAGCTCTGTTGAGTTTTCAGGCTTTGATAAATTTGTAGTTCCCTGTCTGCCATGTTTGAAGTTCTTTGTAGTCTCTGTCCATAGGTTTCACCTGAACAACCCCTCTGCTGGCCGAGAAAAGGAACTACCCATGGTTTCTCTCACACCCAGCCCCCAGAGCACGCTCGCTTTCAAGGCGTTATGGCCGCACCCAACATGGGAGGGAGACACCCTTATCTGTTGTCATGCACCAAACAGCACCCCGTACTGAGGAGGGAGAGAGAGCGTGTTCTCCTGAAGGAGGGAGAGAATCACAGGGAGACACGCAGGGGATATTCACATTATGGCTAATTTGTTATTCTTTAAGTTTAGTTTTAGTTTTGTTTTTTATTCAGGATGATGAACATCCTGACACAGTTATCATTCAGGATGAAGAACATCAAAGTTCATGAGGAGGTTATAAGGACAATAACGTTGATACTTTACTAGGACTACAGTGATGATAATCTAATGCAATTGGACTAAAGAAGGTGTTGCTATTAACTAAGTGATTCATATTATTTTCACACAGGAAAGAATAATTGAATAAATATGGATATGATTAAAGAAGGAGAATAATAATAAAATAAAGTAATCTTGATAAACTGTACAAGTAGGACTACACCTATTAAAATATGGGGTGTATCTCTTTGGTCAAGGATGACTATTGTCAATTTGGATTCGGAAGTAGTGGGTTTACCTTTCAAATGCCACTACTGCTGCTGCAACACTTTAATAATTTTAACTCTGATAAATTACCTTTTGTTTTATAGTCTCCCTGATGTGTATCCATTACGCACACGCTTGGCTGCATAGGGCAGATGGGGCTGAAGACTCTGTCTCCATCCCTCCACTTTGCGATCTATACCACCATATGGGTGGGGATTGGTTGTATCCCAGGTATGGCATCCTGCAGCGAGCCAGTATGGAAGGCTGGTTAGCCAACGACGGGTAAGATCCCACCTTGACACCCGGGACGACCTAAGGCTGGCACAGTCACGATTACTTGGCAGAGTCGCTGTGGGCACTGGCTCACTTGATCATGAAGTGACGAGCTGCAACAATCATAGGAAGTGCCGGGTGGGGTGTAAGGTGGAGGAGGAACAGGCGTCAGATATGTCAGCTCTGGCAGCAGAGGTGGTCTTGGAACAGGGCATGTCGCGTTTTATTTTATTTTATTTTACCTTTGTGGTATAGAAGCCCACTAACGCATGTACGTTTTTCGGTTTAGTGCATGACTTTGGAACAGCATGGTTTCAGGCGGCTGATGGTAAACCCACCCATATTGGGCTTTGGTTTTGGACATACTGGTTTCGATTTCCCTTCCCAAAAGATTGGTTTTAGTTTGCTGATGGTTAAGGTTAGACGTTTCGACGTTGGTTGTACCAACGACGTTCTTAGATTTGCTTATCATTTAATGCGCATGGTTTTGACCATTGCCCAAGGGGGGAGGTATTGAGGAGAATTAAAAAAAATATATGTATATATATATATATTAGAAAACAAGGTTTTTCTTCACCATACTTGCAAACAATGATTGACATCCAGCTAAATGAGTGTGAAACATAAAACAAAACAAAACAGTGTTCAACAGATGGGTAGAAGCAGTCCCATCAAAAGACCAAAGTGCGGCTACAGTAATCAAGTTTCGGACTAGAGAAGTCATGACTAGGTTTGGAATTCCGTCAGAAATAAGCTCAGACAAAACGTTTATTCAGAGAACACTCAAACAAGTGATTCAACATTTGCATGTCAAATAAAGACTAGATTACGCCCCAATCCTCAACCACAAGGTATGGTGGAAAGAGTGAATGGGACGCTCAAGACAAAAAATTAACAACATTTGTGCAAGCACTAAATTGAATTGATGCACTACCACTGGCACTAATGAGTTATCGCATGAAAACTAACAGAACGACACATCTAACCCCGCATGAAATGCTTAAGGGTCGACCCATGCCTTCACTTAACATTCGAGGGTCCCAAAAGGGACTTCCATTAGAGTAATTAGAAATAGAATTAAGGAAAATATGTTTGAACATCTAACTGTTGTACATAAGTTTGTAATTCCAGCAAGAGGAACACAAAGTTCCAGGGCCGGAGGAGGAGCCAGATGCAGACACGCCCGGAGCCGACCAACTACCCAAGGATGATGCAATCAGATTTCGGCAGGGTTTGAATCAGTCCTGTTTTGGTGGTCCACTATTAACAAAAATGTTGATTGGATAAATAATATATACTATAATCAGCAACGTTTTGTCAATTTTTCCACGGATAAGGTCAAGGGACTATATAGATATAGATATGTTATTGGCAGAGCAAGGAGGGGTGTGTGGGATGATAAAGACGACATGTTGTACTTTTATCCCCAATAACACAGCACCGGATCGGTCGGTGGCCAGGGCGCTGGCAGGGTTACAGTCCCTCAGATTAGAGTTGGCAGAGAGCTCCGGCATTAATGACCCCTTCACAGGATGGATGGAGAGCCCAATGAGCGATGGGCGCTACAGGTGCAGCAGGTGCCATCCAAGCTTACCTGGGGATCGAGTATACACCGGAGAGTTTGGACGCGGGACCACCAGAGGGGCCCGACCTGATCTGGCTGGAGAACATAGAATAGACCCCCTGCACCATTGTCCAAGAGCCCCCACGCAATGCAGCGCACCAATACATGAAGATCATCCGGCCCCTTCCCCACTGTCCACTGTCCTTCCCCCCCCCCCCCCCCCCCCTTCCCCATCCCAGCCACTACAAGCAGACCCCACCACCACACCCCCCTCCCCCCCGCCTGTGACGTGCTAGTAACCTCTCCAGCTGCCCCATTCCCGTCCCCGCCAACGGCACCACCCCCCTCCCACCTGATGCACCCACGTCGCCCGGACCAGGGATCTGCGTTCCGGTACCAGGGGCTGCGGCCCGTTCCCTTAAGGCTTGAGGGTGCCCCTGGATGTATTCGCTTCTGTACGCTTCACTGTTTTTAGCCGCTCCCATATCTATGCCCGCGTCTACGCAACCGACGCCGGGAACGCAAATGCTGTTGTTTATATCGCTGTCCCACTAGATGGAGCTCGGGGATACACACGGGCGAGATTCCAGGGGCCTTGATTGCCCGTTTATCAGATGAGGTCCTGAGCGCAGTTGAATAAAAGGGTCTAATGCCCAGGTGGCGCCTTGCGACCACCTGCCCGTGATGACGCTCAGGACTATTCCGTGGTTTCAGTTGTTCCCGTGCTCCGGGCCTACCCTGGATACCCCATGCGTGTGATTGCTTATTGTTACACGACCAGTTAACTCCTCCTCACATCCTTAGTGTGTGGTCATCTAGGGATGGGTTGAGGGGGATTGCCATTCGTTGTGTACCTCATATCTTTCTGATATTATTATTATTATTTAGGGACACGTTTCATGGTTGCATTTCTTTCCTGTGATTGTTATTGTGTAGTGTCTGTGTGATTGTTGCATTTTTGTTATATCGTTATTGTTTACTGTTAGTTTTATCGTTGCATTTTGTTGTTGTTGTTATGGTTTGGTGTTGGTTTTGTTGTGTATTATCTGCTGCCAGTATTGTTGGTATTGTCTGCTCGCGATGTAAGGCCGGGGTGGATGCCACCCCCTAGGTGGGGTGTGTATGGCATACCCATGTCTGAAGCAGGGGTCGCGTTTCTCCCACGTGGTTCCCCATACACCCGGTCCAGCGAGTTGTTTTAGTCCCATGCTCATGGTTGTTTGTTTTTATGATCATTTTGCCTTCTTTCTGTTATTTCTAATGGTGTTTTGATGGTAGTCCCGCGCTGGAGTCCTATCCCTCGTACCCCTAATGAGTAAAAGTCGTCTTGCGACGACTTGAGGGGGATATGTTGGGAAAAATAACCTGCTGAGTACATCACATGTACATTACAAATATAGCTAACTCCTACCCTAGACTGATGAGCACATCACATGGCAGACACATTACAATATAGTCAACTCTTGCTCTAACCCAACGAACACATAACACAAACATGATAATATAGTCAGGTCAAGGCCGGAGCCGAAGGCCCCATTTCCCCATCCAGGCAAATGGTAGACACTCAGACAATGCACCAGTCATCCTCAAGAACGGGAGAGCCACATTCATTTATCACACAGGAGACACTTCGGGGGGGCACTCCCCCGTTTTAATTTATCACACAGGAGACACTTCGGGGTTACTCCCCCGTTAGGAGGAACACAAGAAGATACACATGCATATACTAGGGCCTGAGAGCCAAGGTCAAGCAAAAACACACAGAACCATGCACACCTCAAACGCACACACCTCATCGAAAGGAGGATACAGCATAAGACTGTATCACACAGGGACTCAGGACCTTCTTCTGAAGCAGACCTTCCACGGAGGCGAAGCTCTGGACGAACCATCAGCGCTGATTAGGGACTTAGACATATTCGATCTCTCACGCTTTATGACTCTGTATAACCGTTGCCACTTTACTTAATAAATCCAAGGTCCTCGTGCCGACAGACTTTATTACCTCTCCGTCTCATTTTATCTGGTCCAGTAACTAGACAGACCGTTTTTCCCCTCACAGGTATGGCCGGTGTGGTCGGTGCTATTGACGGGACGCACATAAAAATAATTGCGCCATCAAAAGACGAGGACGTGTTCGTCAATAGGGAGAAAGGGCATTCCATCAACACGCAGGTTGTTTTTGATGGAAATTTTAACAGATTCAGATTTCAGACTTTATTGTCATTGTGCAAACAACGAAATTGGGGTTCTTCATGAGAGATACAGATTCTCATCAGAGGCTGTTCGTTATTTGATCGTCCTTGTTGGACCTTATGTAGACAATGCTTACTGTGCTAGAGTGGAGGTAGCGCGACAGTCTTGAATTTCTGCGCAGGGGGTTCGACTCCCAAGTGACGCGAATTTATGTGAAGCTTCTCATGCACATGGAATACTTATTCACTAAAGCTTAAGGAATTATATTTGCAATATATATAATATAATATTGCAATACAAGCTGCGCCCGCCGATTTAAGTAGCCGATCTCCGGCTAGACTAAGCCGAAAAACTGCTCCCGACCAGGTTTGGTTGTGAGCATAAGTCACTGGGGCCTGCCCGTAATTCCGACGCCTCATTGTTCCGACGTCTCAATGTTCCGAAATATTTCCCATTAAATCGACATGCCACTATTCCGACGGTTCAATGTTCCGAAAACGAAACCCATTGGTCCGAAGGTCCGTTAGTCCGACTTTTCAAAAAGGAGGCGCATTAGGCCTACGGTTCAATATGCCGAATAGGAAAAATAGTTTTATACCTCGCTCGCTCCCTCTCTCTCTCGACCCAAGAGAACTTTTTTCGGTCGTTCCGCATCCCACAAGTGGCCAGAGTCGTGGATGGAACTTTGATTCCAATTCTCACGCCCCACGTTGATGGCCACGTCTACATCTGCCGGAAGGGATATGCCGCTGTCAACTGCCAGGTGGTGTGCGACCATCAGGGCATCATCCTCGATGTCGTAGCGAGATGGCCTGGAAGCACTCACGACTCCTTTGTGTTCCGCGAGTCCTCCATCGGACGGCTGGCTGCAGCCTCCAGGGGAGAGTGGCAGCTCCTCGGAGACAGTGGCTATCCGCTTAGGCCTCACCTGTTCACCCCAGTGGCTAACCCGGGAGACGTCCACGAGGAACAGTACAACAAAGCCCACCGTCTGGCCCGGTGCATTGTCGAGCGCACGATCGGCAGGTGGAAGTTGCGCTTCCGATGCCTCCACAAGTCCGGCGGAGGGCTCCAGTTTGCGCCAGCCAAGTCGTGCACTGTGATCTGCGTGACAGCAATGTTGCACAACATTGCAGCCAAGGCTGGGGTGGCGTTGGGTGAACCGGACGAGGACGAGGTCGAGGAAGATCCATTCTTTGGAATTTGGTTTGGAATCACGCCGAAGAGTGATCGCGGCTTTTTTTTACCCCCCCCCCCCCCATGTCACTAAACATCCCCGTCAACGTGACCAATCCCCGCCATATCCCAGCCTTTTGCCTGCTCCTTTTGCCTTTAATTTTTTTTTTGTGGCCTAAATATGTTTTATAGCCTAAATAGCCTAAAAAGTAGCCTATGTCACAAATCCCCCCACTTTCTCTCACAGATTTTGAGTGCCCTGCCTGCGCAGGGCACTTCTGGACTGTCCCGTTTTATTGTGGCCATTTTAACGTCTTTATTAATAAATTAATTAATAATCTTTATTAATCACCAAACTAAGAACATAAAGGCGCAATGCGTTTTAATAAAACGCATCCAATACACGGAATGTCCGATGGTGACGCCACTGAGGCTATAGCTAACGATGCTCTTAGCGTCCTACGAGTACCTACGAGTACCCCTGGAGTACTCGTTAGTTCCGAGCGTTTTCACGACGTTCGTTACCAACGATGCTTTCGGGAAATGCGGTGAAAACTCTACAATGCCCTTTCGACGCACTTCACGATCCACTTAGGCTAACAACGCTTTCGGGAAACGGGGCCCAGGACTCGGGCGCCTTGTTGATCTTTGGTAGAAGATGAAACAGGCGTTCGCGTGGAGTGTCTGGACCGTCTAAATATATTTTCTGTCAATGTGTGATGTATTTACGTTTTTGGAGATCAGTAAATATATTGCGAATTTGATGTTGCGTGGCCAATTGGAGTGAATCCAGTATGGGTCTGTAATGTAATGTGTTCCCTAACTGTCTGTGTGCTTCTAAGAGGTATTGTTGTGTATCTAAGATGACTATTTTGGACCCTTTGTCAGCGGGTTTAATGACTGTGTTTGTAATTACGCAGGTGTCTAAGGCTACGTTTACATGATGACGGTCTGAACAGAAGACTCAAAAGTGGCGTTGCGTCTTCACTTTTTATTCTGCGTTTAGACGAGCGTTTTCGGGAGGAAATCTGCGTGCATACGGTGTCGCAAAAGTGTGTGGAATTCGATTGGGTATGCATGCCAGGCTGCTAGGTGGTGCTGTGATAGACTATCACACAACACCGCCATGTCTGAGCGCATGCGTAGAATCTTCCTTCTCTTATCCGTGCCGCAAAAACCAAAAAGATCCTTCTCTGTTCAGTAATACTATCTGTAAATATCCTGTACATTTCGTGGAAATACTCCTGTATGCTTGTTAGAGCTGCCAGAGCAGCTTGAAGGTCCGACGCATGGAAATAATCAGACATGTTAGTTTATTTCCTTTTACTGGCACATGTATGTGACGTAAGCGCGTACGCGACGTGAGCAGATCTGAGCAGTGTTTTGCGTCTTGGCAGTTTAGACGGAAACGCTACGGCGGAGCGTTTTCAACTTTTCCACTCTGGAGGGTAGTTTCAGATTTATGCGTTTTCATGCCCCAAAAACGCCGTCACCGTCTAAACGAAAGGCACTTCCGATAAAATATTTTGTCGTTTTCACCCGCAAGCGTCCTCGTGTAAACGGGGCCTAAGTGCCGTATATTTTTGTTCAGTAATGTTGGGTGTCTCTAAAATGTTGGTTGAGTGGTTATGTATGGTGTGGCAACCCGGCCCGGGCCAATTAAGGACATGCAGAGGACCAGGTGGAGAAGCAGTGCTTAAATAGCCTGCTTCTCCACTCATTCAGGGCTCACCCAGCCATGTGGCTCCTCTACGGAGAGACCGGTCCTCGTGGTTGACGGGATTAAACATGCCTTTTTGGCTTTTGCCCAGCAAAGATGTGTCCTGTTTCGGGAAGTGGTGGTTCGCTCACCGTGCTGGGTTACCACAATGGCTATGTGTATTGTTGTGGAGGAGTGCGGTGAGGTTCCCCGACAAGACTGGGCCCACCGGGACGGCCATGGAAATGTTACATAAGTTTGAGGGACCGGTTATATTTATGGACGTCTCTGAGAAATTTGAGTTTATCTGAAATACGAGGGGTGGGGATGAAACTGAGGCCCCTCTCCAGCAGCTGAGTTTCCGTTTCTGAGAGATGGAAGATGGTGAATAGGTTCAGAATGTTAGATTCCTGGGTACGGGGGTGTCCCTGTTGGGACTTAGCCCCCGCCCGAAGTTTAACTGATCCAGCCTGTGAAGATGTGAATGGCACCTTCACTGTTTTAAACCATGTTTTAAAAGATGCACATATTCCTGTCTGGCTGTTAGCCGTCTGCAGCTGTGGCTCATAGGCTAATTGAGCCACACCCATTCTGGTGCTCCTTGACCCGAGGATTCCAAGGGACGCGTTACGGCAACGTTACGGCTGCGACTCTGACCTGCTTGCATTTCCACCGGGCGCGTTACGGCAGCGCAACGTGCGTTGCGAGCCAGCCGTATTCACGCGAGATCACGAGATCACGCGATAATTCCTAAACCTAATGTACTCAACTTCTACTCCCAAAACGACTGCAATTAAATGCCACGCTTTGACCTTCCGGCCATTGCCCTTATAAAAATGATGATTTGGTACATAAATGAAGCTGTGATAGGCTACATGAGCTGAGTATTTCGTTTTATTTTGAAAATTGACCGGATGCTCTATGGCTTTTACTGTTTCACTTCCTGCCCTTCTGGATCTGCTCTGTTGAAATTGACGCGGTTCAGCAACGGCTTGCGGCAAAATAGAAATGCTACGGAATGATAGCGCTGCGGCAAGGCGAGCCGCTCCTGGGACGCTGCTGAGACGTTCCGCAGCCGCGCCCGGTGGAAATGGTCTCATTGATTAGAGTGGAACCTATCTGCTGCGGTGACCGATCGAGGAAACTCTTTTTCACACAGACAATGTTGAAGTGCGTGTGATGCAGTGTCTGCTGTCCAATATATGTCGTCATGAGTTGTGTGAAATTCAGAATGGTGTATTTCGAAAAGTGTGTTGTATTTTATAGTGATGAATAAATTAAGGCGTGTTAATAGGGTCTGATGTGGTGCAGATAAATTATGTGAGAAATTAATGAGGGGGACATAGATTGTGGCCTGCGGGTATTTTTCTACTGTTTTGCGGTGCAGGGCCTGGAGAATGCCCGTTGTCGACTCAAACAGGTTCTCCCTGTGGTTGATGCCCAGAGAGAGCACCACAACCTTTGTGTGTGAATTGGGGGGATTTTTATCTAAGATCCGTGTGATGTGTTGGTGTTTGGCACTGGGATAGCTGTCAATTTGGACGTCTATGTGTGTGTGGGAAGGGATCCGACTCAGGTTTGAGTCACCTGTTACGTATTTTAAGAATCTAAGCTACCCACACATAGACCCAATGAAGCAGGACCAAACATATAAGCCGTAAATACTATACATAGCCACGGAAGTACCAGCCAGGCTCAGGAGGGGATGGTTTGGGCTCCAGTGGAGGGTGAAACCAGCAGGCCTGGATCTTTTGCTTTAGTTGGCCTGTAGGCTCATACAAGCATTTGGAAACCCAGACCTGATCGGCTTCCTGGATCACCCTTCTGAACTGGTCAGGCAGGAAACCTTTCCAGTTGACCCTCTGTGCTGCAGGTTGTGGAGCTGCCGTGTGGTGTGGCGCGGCAGAGCAGGATGAAGAAGGGGGCAGAGACGGCTTTGATGGTACCCTGAAGTGTGCTGCAGGTGGTGGAGCTGCCGTGTGGTGTGGCGCGGCAGAGCAGGATGAAGAAGGGGGCAGAGACGGCTTGGATGGTACCCTGAAGGCATAGTGAACCACTTGGATGTGGTTCAAAAGACCAACAGTACCCTGCACCTTGGCCCCACAGGTATCACACTGCTCCTCCTTGTGGTGTTCCGACAGGTGCTGGGTGAACCGGTCTCCCTCCACATGCAGGTTGCACAGGCAGCACTGCACTCCCTCTCCTGCTTCTGCGTCTCCTCTCCCTGCCTCTGCGTTGACTGCCCCTGCCTCTGTGTCTCCTCCTCTCGCTGCCTCTGTGTCTCCTCCTCTCGCTGCCTCTGTCTCTCCTCCTCTCGCTGCCTCTGTGTCTCCTCCTCTCGCTGCCTCTGTCTCTCCTCCTCTCGCTGCCTCTGTCTCTCCTCCTCTCGCTGCCTCTGTGCCTCCTCTCGCTGCCTCTGTGCCTCCTCTACCTGCCTCTGTCTCTCCTCTCCATACCTCCGTGCTCCCTGCCTCGTCCGTCTTAACTCCTCCTGCCTCACTAGACCCAGCAGTGCCTGATGACAGATCTGCTGGCTGGGGGGGGGGTGGGGGGGGTTACAAAAAGAGGGCCATGCTATGCTACATGCAACTAAGAATCCTACACTACTATACTAGTTTTCTCCAGAATGGTACAGATACATATTGTTCAATAAATAAATCCACAAAATAGAATGATGTATTGAATAGTGTTTATTCTGACATGTTAAAAGAAAATCAATAAAAAGCAAACAGGCTTTGAAAACATCAGAGGCATTACTGCAAAATCACTGAAGCCCACCAGAGGAAAAAACAAATAAACAAACCAGCAAACAATCAATTAGTAAATAATTTCACCTACCTTGTGGAACCCACAGGAGCACTTAAGGCTTCTCCCAAACAGATCCTTGGTGTTCATTTGCTTCTGCAGCGGGCAAGCGTCTATTTTTTCTAAGGCCTTTTCCATTTTGTGGCCCCTGGCCGTTTGCCTGTGGTAAAATGGAATTGGCCCCGAGCATACTTAAGGCATACATCCCTCCAATAGGAATCAGGCTTTGCTTCCTTCATCTGCAAACATCAAATGTAAAACAGGTTAATGTCGAGCTAGGCTATGTGTGTGTACAGACAGACAGATTGGTAGAAATGATACATGTGTATGTATTTATATATATTATGTATGTTTGTAGGTGGGTAGGTATGTTTTGCATTACTGTTTTATTACTATACAAATAAAGTTCTAATAATATTAATGTTATCATCATTATTTGTATTATTCAATCAATCAATATTTTCATACGAAGACATTGTAGCACAAAGTGCTTCACAAAATAAAAGCAGGCAAACTAGAGGATCATTATTGTTAATAATTAAACTTGGCACAATTAAACTTGTTTCATACACCTGTTTGCGCTGTTCACGCACATAACAAGACTCGATTACCGGAGGGGATGAAACTTGGCACAACTATTTCGTTTATACAACAAATAAATACGTTATTATTGATTCTGTCAAATCATCCCCACCATAGCCACACAGTGCTAGCATGTATCAGGTAGAATGTAGCTATTACAGTCAGAAGCTCGTTAGCAAAGCGACGTAACAAGAAAGTTGAAATACAAGTTGAATATCGTGCTGACGGGACGGGAACATTATAACACTAATACTATTAGAGCTTTCTTTGGTTGTTTTGCTTTTTTTGGTGTCGCTTTTATGAGTATTAATAAAGTTTCCAAACCTTTCTACCGATGTTTTATCTCCCGTAAGCGGTGGAAAAAATGGCTGCCACTCTAACGCGATGTTCATCGTATATTCCCGCCCCCTCCCGCGTCACGTGACCTATACTGTTCGGAACTGTGGTCGGATCTCATTCGAAACTCTTTGATCTCTGAAGGAATATGTTCGGACCTGGTTAGGAGCAGGTTAGGACCTCGTTCGGATTTGTTCGGACCTTTTGTAATGTGTTAGGACCTCGGAGGCAGTCCAAAAACCGGCAGGTACGGCCACGACAACACACTTGTAGAGTTCCAAGTCTCTGGCTTTTTGGAACAGGAAGAGCCTGGAACACTTAGGGTAAATCTAATTTTGAAATAGTCTTCAAATTGACGGAAGCTAGCTTTGATCACATCTTGGAGACGGCAGGCATTGAACCTCAGGCCTTCTACATGAGAAGCATACGCTTTGCCGTTGAGAGAAGTCCCCTGTGTTACTTCAATTGTACACCTGTAAAACCGGTTTCCACAAGCTTTGCTTAACGATAGAAGGGACAAATAGGTCATCAGTTGGCACTAGGGTATCATACATTTCATAGAGAATTTTGCTTGCCTGCCACCGTTGTCATTGATGGAAAGTCTATTGCATTGATGGAATGCAAGTTTACTACAAGCAAGATTGCCAGTTAGGACAATTCCGTTTTTTTTTAACTGCAAGAAACACTTTTATCACATCTACACCAGATGATGCTGTTGCAAAAAGTGTAGGTACTGCTGGGAGTTGAACCCAGGGTCTCCTGTTTACAAGACAGGCGCTTTCACCAGCTAAGCCACAGTACCCCTATTGTAATGTTTACTTGAGACACCAATGAAAAAGGTCTCATGTAAAGTGACCCGATCATGTGTTAAGCTATCAGAACTGGCGGCTAAAGGAATTCCAATTGAGCAGGTTACTTACATTATACAACTTACTGATGTGATTAGAACACTGCCTCTTCTGTGAACTAGACAGTCACTATGACAGTCCCAGCCACAGCTACCCTCTCAGTTCAGGAGAAATGCTTCAGCAAATTATTGGGAAGACAACGAAAGAGGTCTGCAGTACCATGACATATTTCTGTTGATCCTTTAAACAGTCCCTTAAACATACACTGATTAACCTGTACCGTTGACGGCAGGATTCGAACCTGCGCGGGGGGACCCCAATGGATTTCTAGTCCATCACCTTAACCACACAGTTTCGACATTTCAATTCACTATCTTGTTCAAACATTAGCATTCTGCAACATTTTTGGTAGGTAAAGCATTGCGTGACCTCTTTTTGTTTAAACATTTATTACACAGTAACATTCGGCAATGTTTCGTGATCGGATCACTTTTGACTTCGACCTTATAAATGGGATTCATTCAAAAACATCGCGTCACCTTCAATACAATTTGGAGATGCCGGGGATTGAACCCGGGACCTCATACATGCGAAGCATGCGCTCTACCACTGAGCTACATCCCCTCAAGGTATTACATAGTACATCTCTACTATCAATACCTGAAGCTTTGCTTAATGATACAGCCAATCAATAGGTTGACTTGCATTAGGCCATCCTAAGAGATGAAGATATTTGGCCTGCCTGCTAAAAGCAGAGGTGGTAAACTGGTGTGGCAGATTTCAATCATGGAGCGGGGGATCCAATGGATTTCTAGTGCATCAGCTTAACCTCTTGGCCAGGACAATGGTGCTTATCGACCTCAAGTCTATCAGTTGTTCGAACAGTAACAGAATGCAACGCTTGAGGCTGTGTGATCAAATTGTGAAATAGTCCTACACCCTTGACCACAGCTTGCTTTGATCACATCTTAGTGATCGGACCTCAGCACTCCTACATGAGAAGCTTTACAGATGAGCCGAAAACAGATTACTTCAATTGTACATGTGGCAACCGATACATGAAAGTTTGCTTAACGATACAAGAGGGGAAATCGGTTATCGACTGGCAGTACGGTATCATACATTTCTTAGAGAAGTAGTCTGCGTACAGATAGCAGAAATGGCCAACGCTTGTCGGCAGGCCTGAATCTTTGTCGTGACGCAACAATGTTTTTCTCTTCTGTGGCTGTCAACACTTAGTGCATAAACGTACCGTACTCATATCAATGTGTTGACCGGCACTAGCTTTTGAGCGCACACTAGCTTTTGAGCGCACAAGCGCACAAAAGCATGCGCTTTTGAAATCGCACGCACTGATTAACCTGTATCGTTGACGACAACACAGTTTCAATTCTCTCACTTGTTTCGAACATTAGCATTCGGCAACATCTTTGGTAGGTTAAGCATTGCGTGACCTCATTTGATTAAAATAGCACTCACCTGACTATTCTAGGGCAATCAAATGGAAATGCCGGGGATTGAACCCGGGGCCTCATACATGCAAAGCATGCGCTCTACCACTGAGCTACATCCCCTTACTGCTGAAGATTATACATTTTAAACCTGCTTCGGAACACACCAAGGGTTTTCTCGTCCATGGCATTCTGCACCTGGAAAGGACAACACTAGTCTTCGGATCTATCAGACCTCTATCAGAGTCTTATCTTGAGGAGAGAGAGGTCATGTTTCCCGAAGCTCCGCTGGGCCTTGGAAAGAACTACTTAATTCATCGTTCAGATCTACTTTATCTTATTTTATTTACCTAACAGTATATAGCTTGTTTCCGTCGTCCTCAATCGCTCGATTCAACAATACATTTTGGCACTTTTTACTCCCGGATCAGACCGCAGAAAAAGCCTTGGACTTTCCTATCGCCAACATGCCTCTGTATTCGGATATCTCAGGCACGGAGACTGGGAAATGCACAGACTGCGCCAAACTGAAACAGACATTGGCTTTAATTGAAACGAGACTAGCAGCAGTAGAAAAACGCAAAGGACTATCACAGGATACAGTGCCGATGGGTGAGTTTGCTGAGCTCACTCAGATACAGCAAGATGATCAAAGCTACACTGTATCCTTCCCGAAGCTGGACATGAGAGAGACAGTTCCAGCTGCGTCTCACTGGAACAGAGTCGGCGCTAAGGCAAAGCAACATACCAAAGTAAATCAACAAGTTCACTCAACACCAAATGCTAAGCTACCCAAAGCTAAAGTTATCAGCCGGATTAGCCCGTCACTCAAATCAACCCTGCCACTTAAGAACCGGTTCCTGCCACTTCAAGAGTCCACGAACGCGCCTGCCACCGATGCACCCCTGAGCCCCGAGATGCGTCCGGACGGACAGTGCGGACAGAGACGGAACAACCAGTCGCCACGGAGGCGGGCTGCACATGTGTCTGCCACCGTCCAACAAGGGCCCATCTCAGAGAAAGCAGATGAACCAGACACTCTGATTATAGGAGACTCAACCATCAAGGATATAACCGGTAAGAAGATCAAAACATGCATCTTCCCATATGGAATGGTTGGTAATATCAACCATAAACTAGCCAAAATCATATTGGAAAACCCCAAAATCTCACAGATTGTTGTGCATGCAGGATTTAATGATATTCAAAGAGAACAGTCAGAACTTCTGAAGAGGGATTACACTGATCTATTGGATACACTGGACAAAATACACATCAAGTCTTCCATCAGTGGACCCATACCAACTGTTGACAGGGGAATAAACAGATTCAGTCGTCTACTTGCACTGAATACATGGCTTTCCAGAGTCTGCAATGAAAGAGGAAGGGACTTTATTGACAATTTCAACTTATTCTGGGGGCGCAAATATCTTTTCAGAGCAGATGGCCTACACCCAAACAGGTTAGGCTCAAAACTGTTGAGGGACAATCTACTCTTCTCGCTTTACGCACAGGCCACAATCTTGCCATGGTCTGACGCACAGGCCACAATCAGAGCACAGGTTGAGAAGAAGCGAGACTACAGCCTCCCCCACACAACTACTCTGCCACTATCTGACACACAGATAGCAGACAGCCCACAGACCTTGAAGAGAGACAACAGCCCGCCCGACGCCATCAACACTGTGCCCTCCCCCATCGCTGATGCTGGCTTGGCGAGGAACGGCCACCCCCCTCCTCTGCATTCCCCCATCGATGATGACCTCCAGCCTCATCTCTCCCATAGCCACAACAACAACTCCAGCTCCGATGTCTCCCTTTGCGATTTTCCAGCCGAATTTAAGAAACTGGAACATGCTGGCATCAAACTTGCATCTGTGTCAATGATAGCATCGCCACGTCATGGCCGCAGGCTGCTAACACTGCTAACACCCAGGAGGACGGCGCCCCACCCCCACCCCGATAGTAGTCCTGAGTATTACTGAGACAAAAAAGGGTTCAGCCGTAGACACAGTATAAAGGAAGTTTCTCATAATCTGCTGAACCCAAGGTTGCCTACGTCAAAGCAGGGCAACTTTTGCATTCATGCTGTAACCACTAAGAGAGTAAACAAAGGGAAACTTAGACACACTGCTAACCTCACAAATCTCATATCTATTGCCTCCAAACCAAAAACAACCTTAAAGCCTATCAACAGCACCATCAGGATGGCTCTACTTAATGTGAGGTCTCTTAATAACAAATCATTTTTAGTTAATGATTTTATTAACACTTCCAAACTGGATTTTATGTTTTTAACTGAAACATGGCTGGAACAAAATAACAGTGCAACCGTTCTGATAGAGACAGCTCCTCCCGACTATAACTTTTTTGATGCATGTAGATCTGGAAAAAGAGGTGGAGGGGTTGCTGCTATATTTAAAAATGTATTTCAGGGGAAACAGATGTTATTTGGTGATTTTCCATCGTTCGAATACCTTAGTGCTGTATTGAAATGCTCCCCCAGAGTTCTCCTATTAATTATTTACAGGCCACCCACATATTCTGCAAATTTTTTCGATGAATTCACAGAATTATTGTCTAGCATCTCCACAGAATTTGACTGTCTAGTTATAACTGGTGACTTCAATTTTCATACTGATGATTTGAATGACAAGTGTGCAAAAAAACTTTTTACCATTTTGGACACATTTGAACTGTCTCAACATGTGAAAGAGGCTACTCATTGCAAGGGGCACACTCTAGACCTGGTTATCACAAAGGGCCTCAATGTTTATGATCTCTCTGTGACTGATCCTTCCTTGTCTGACCACTTTTGTGTTTTCTTTAACATATCTTTTATTCCCGACATACAGACAAAATCAAACACTGTCAAAAAACGGTATATCAATGAAGATTCTAATGTACTTTTTAAAAAGGCCATCTCCTTGCTACCACCTCTAAACCCATGTTCTGCTGATGATCTTGTAGAAAACTTTAATTTGAAAATTTTGAAAGTCATAGATGTCATTGCACCTTATAAGGTTAAAACGATTTCTGGAAAGCAAAAGGCACCCTGGAGAAAAGCTGCTTCTGTAACAGCACAGAAAAAGGAATGCAGGAAGGTTGAACGCATCTGGCGTAAAACAAAACTTCATATTCACCATGATATCTATAAAGAGAGCCTCCGTGCCTACAATTTAGAGTTAAAAAATGCTAGAGAAACATTTTTCTCCAATATCATTAAAACCAACACTAATAATGCAAAAACCCTATTTGCAACTGTTGACAGACTGACCAACCCCCCAACAGAAATTCCACCTGATCTCGATTCCACGCAGAAATGCAATGAGTTTGCAGCTTTTTATATTGATAAAATTGAAGGTATCAGACGCGCCATCAATATCTCCACGTCAAACAAAAATGTTGGACTACCACCCTGTTCAGGCAAAAATTACGTGGCAAGGATGGCATGCTTTAATGTCATAGACTCTCAAAATCTTGTGGAAACTGTGACACAACTAAAGCCATCCACCTGTTGCCTTGATACTATACCTACCAACCTCTTTAAGAATGTGTTCGACTGCCTAGCAGTAGACATATTGCAGATAGTTAACAACTCTCTCCAGTCAGGCAAGTTCCCAAAAGCTTTGAAAACTGCAGTTATTAAACCCCTTTTAAAAAAGCGGAGCCTAGATGCCTCTATTATTAACAACTACAGACCAATATCAAATCTACCCTTCATAAGTAAAATCATTGAGAAAGTTGTCCTCCAGCAACTAAATCACTTCCTGGCATCAACTGGTTGCTATGACACCTTCCAATCAGGATTTCGACCCCTGCACAGCACTGAGACCGCCCTTATTAAAGTTGTAAATGACATCCGTCTTAACACAGACTCTGGCAAAACCTCAATACTAATGCTACTTGACCTCAGTGCTGCATTCGACACTGTAGACCATACATTACTTCTGGAAAGGTTAGAAAACTGGGTGGGGCTTTCAGGCACTGTCTTAAATTGGTTCAGGTCCTACCTTCAAAATAGGAACTACTTTGTTTCCATTGGCGACTTTGTATCAGAATCAACCAACGTGACATGTGGAGTCCCACAAGGTTCGATCTTAGGACCCTCTTTATTCAACATCTACATGCTCCCACTAGGGCAAATCATGCAAAATAACAATATTGACCATCATTGCTATGCTGATGACACGCAAATCTATGTATCGCTATCACCAAATGACTATCGGCCCATAGATCTGCTGTGCCACTGCATTGAGCAAGTGAAGGAATGGATGTGCCGAAATTTCCTTCAACTAAATGAGGACAAAACAGAGATAATTGTATTTGGTCCTAAAATGGAAAGGCTTAAAGTAACCCAACACCTTCACTCTCTGTCCCTGAAAACCTCAATCAAAGCCAGGAATCTAGGGGTTATCATGGATTCAGATTTACATTTTGACAGTCACATCAAATCAGTTACAAAATCGGCATATTATCACCTTAAAAATGTAGCAAGACTTAGAGGGCTCATGTCCACCGAAGACTTACAAAAACTTGTACATGCCTTTATCACTAGTAAGCTTGATTACTGCAATGGTCTCCTCACAGGTCTTCCAAAACAAACTCTGAGGAAGCTTCAGCTTGTTCAGAATGCTGCTGCTAGAGTTCTAACAAAGACCAAAAGATTTGATCATATTACACCAATTCTGAAATCGTTACATTGGCTTCCTGTAGGTCAGAGAATTGATTTTAAAATCATGTTGCGAACCTATAAATCCCTACATGGTTTAGGCCCAAAATATTTAACTGATATGCTTCCACTACATCAGCCTTCTAGACCACTAAGATCCTCTGAGACCAATCTGTTAATTATCCCCAGAGTAAACACAAAACATGGGAAAGCAGGATTTAGTCACTATGCAACAAATAGCTGGAATAAACTCCCAGAGGATTTAAGACTTGCCCCAACTCTGAGCACCTTTAAAACAAGACTGAAGACTTTTATGTTTGCTATAGCTTTCTGCTAAAATCTTAAATACATTGCACTTTCTAAAAAGCTTTTTTAACTTTGCCTTTATTTTCTATTTTAATACTAAAATGCCTTTTTCTATATTAACCATTTCTTTGCATATGTTTTTCTTTTACTTATCTATTATTTTATTTTATTGTATGACAATGTTTATATGTGAAGCACTTTGAGTCTGCCTTGTGTATGAAAAGTGCTATATAAATAAAGTTGCCTTGCCTTGCCTTGCCTTAAATATTAACATTTTATGTTTTGAGAACATGTTGTCAGAAAATATCGATTGCTAAGTGCCTTTCCAGATAATGCCAGATTTTAAAAATGGTGCCTTCTACATGCTTAGATTAACATATTTGCACTGATTTCATGCAGTTTCACCGTAATATGTGTATGTGTTGGCTGAACAAGGGAATGAAAGAGAGGGAATGAAAGACCCCAATGGATTTCTAGTCCATCGCCTTAACCACTCGGCCACGACAACACACTATTAGATTTCCAAGTCTCTGGCTTTTTGGAACAGGAAGAGTCTGGAACACTTAGGGTAGGTTAAGCCTTGCTTGATCTAATTTTGAAATAGTCTTCAAATTGACTGAAGCTAGCTTTGATCACATCTTGGAGACGGCAGGCATTGAACCTCAGGCCTTCTACATGAGAAGCATACGCTTTGCCGTTGAGAGAAGTCCCCTGTGTTACTTCAATTGTACATCTGTAAAACCGATTCCTGAAGCTTTGCTTAACGATAGAAGGGACAAATAGGTCATCAGTTGGCACTAGGGTATCATACATTTGATAGAGAATTTTGCTTGCCTGCCGCCGTTGTCATTGATGGAAAGTCTATTGCATTGATGGATTGCAAGTTTACAACCACAAGCAAGATTGCCAGTTAGGACAATTCCGTTTTTTATTTAACTGCAAGAAACACTTTTATCACATCTACACCAGATGATGCTGTTGCAAAAAGTGTATGTACTGCTGGGAGTTGAACCCAGGGTCTCCTGTTTACAAGACAGGCGCTTTCACCAGCTAAGCCACAGTACCCCTATTGTATTGTTTACTTGAGACACCAATGAAAAAGGTCTCATGTAGCCTGACCCGATCATGTGTTAAGCTATCAGAACTGGCGGCTAAAGGAATTCCAATTGACTAGGTTACTTACATTATACAACTTACTGATGTGATTAGAACACTGCCTCTTCTGTGAACTAGACAGTCACTAAGACAGTCCCAGCCACAGCACCCCTCTCAGTTCAGGAGAAATGCTTCAGCAAATGATTGGGAAGACAACGAAAGAGGTCTGCAGTACCATGACATATTTCTGTTGATCCTTTAAACAGTCCCTTAAACATACACTGATTAACCTGTACCGTTGACGGCAGGATTCGAACCTGCGCGGGGAGACCCCACTGGATTTCTAGTCCATCACCTTAACCACACAGTTTCAACATTTCAATTCTTTATCATGTTCAAACATTAGCATTCTGCAACATTTTTGGTAGGCAAAGCATTGCGTGACCTCATTTTGTTTAAACATTCATTACACAGTAACATTCAGCAATGTTTCGTGATCGGATCATTTTTGACTTCTACCTTATATAAGGGATTCATTCATAATCATCGCCTCACCTTCACTACAATTTGGAGATGCCGGGGATTGAACCCAGGACCTCATACATGCGCTCTACCACTGAGCTACATCGCCTTTTTGTATTAATCAGTACATCTCTACTATCAATACCTGAAGCTTTGCTTAATGATACAGCCAATCAATAGGTTGACTTGCACTAGGCCATCCTAAGAGATGAAGATATTTGGCCTGCCTGCTAAAAGCAGAGGTGGTAAACTGGTGTGGCAGATTTCAATCATGGAGCGGGGGATCCAATGGATTTCTAGTGCATCAGCTTAACCGCTTGGCCAGGACAATGGTGCTTATCGACCTCAAGTCTATCAGTTGTTCGAACAGTAACAGACTGCAACGCTTGAGGCTGTGTGATCAAATTGTGAAATAGTCCTACACCCTTGACCACAGCTTGCTTTGATCACATCTTAGTGATCGGACCTCAGCACTCCTACATGAGAAGCTTTACAGATGAGCCGAAAACAGATTACTTCAATTGTACATGTGGCAACCGATACATGAAAGTTTGCTTAACGATACAAGAGGGGAAATCGGTTATCGACTGGCAGTACGGTATCATACATTTCTTAGAGAAGTAGTCTGCGTACAGATAGCAGAACTGGCCAACGCTTGTCGGCAGGCCTGAATCTTCGTCGTGACGCAACAATGTTTTTCTCTTCTGTGGCTGTCAACACTTAGTGCATAAACGTACCGGACTCATATCAATGTGTTGACCGGCACTAGCTTTTGAGCGCACACTAGCTTTTGAGCGCACAAGCGCTATAATTCTCCCATTGGTTTGGGGAAGGAATATCATGTGGACGGACATAATGGAAACGGAAAATGGAAACGGAAAAGGCTTGGATGGAGTAGACTATGGAAAGAAAGACCAGAGGGGAGAAGAGGCTGGAGAGAAAGAGAATAAATATGATAAAGAACTGACCGTGAGTGTTGAACTGATCGGGGAAGATCCAATAACGGTGATGGAGTTCATGAGAGTGACGAAAGAGGTGTGTGGGGAGTTGATGGCGTGCCGTAAAACAGGATTGAAAAAGTATGAATTGACAATGGGACATCTCAGCGGGAAAAAGAAACTTATGGACGGGTTCAAAATAAGAGGGGTTAGTATAGAGGGTTTTCACGGCGCGTCATCAGCGCGTCATCAATCCGGCAGTCGCCATGTTGGAGGTACTCGGCAAGGTAAATAAACCGCACGCCAAGGTAAATAAAGCGCACGCCGCAGTAGATCCCGAATATCTTCGTGGAAAATGGTAAATTATTGCCGTGTTTTTGGCTGTACCAATCGGTCAGACCGCGAAAAACATTTGGAGTATTACAGACTGCCAAAAGTTATAACTAATCAAGGAGAACAATGCCAAAAGTTGTCAGAGGAAAGGAGGCGCTTGTGGTTAGCGAAGCTGAACCAGGATCTACGTGGCAAAAATCTGGACAACGTCCGAATTTGTTCGGCCCATTTCTTGTCAGGTAAGTGACATCTTTTTATGTTGCATTATTGACTTAATATCTGATTAGGATCATATTTAATAGCCTGCTACAGTAGCAACACAGTTCTTAAAATGTAGAGCTACAATGTGCTGTATTTCTCATTGTATTCCAGGTAAAAGGTCTGACCTTTATCAAAAGGATGACCCAGATTGGGTGCCATCTGACTGGTGATTTAATTGAGGCTATGACCAGCGAACTTCAAAATCTTAGAACTGAAAACATCCAGTTGTGCTCTGATGTTGCACATTTGTCCACTACCTATGACCAAAGTGCATTTGTTGATAATGATGAAAAGGTTTTATTTTTCACTGGCCTACCTACATACCAGATACTGTTGGTACTCTTCACATTCCTTAGTCCCCACCTCCCTGTGAAGAAGTCACTTGATAAGTTTAAGCAGTTGATGCTGACACTGATGCGCCTTAGGCTTAATGTTTCCACGACCTTCCTGTCATATGCATTTAACATATCAATAGCCACTGCTTCTAGGATAGTCACTGATGTCATTGATGTCATGTTTATTCGTATGAAACCACTTATCATATGGCCAGAAAGAGAGCATTTACAAAAAACTATGCCAATGCAATTCAGGAAACATTTTGGGAAAAAATGTGCTGTTATTATTGACTGTTTTGAGGTTTTTATAGAACGTCCGTCTAACCTTATAGCCAGAGCAGAAACATGGTCTTCCTACAAGCACCATAACACAGTTAAATTCTTGATTGGTATTACACCACAGGGCACAGTGTCTTACATTTCAAATGCATGGGGAGGAAGAGTCAGTGACAAATACCTAACTGAAAACTGTGGCTTTTTGGACAACATAGTTCCTGGTGATCTTGTCCTTGCTGACCGTGGCTTTAATATTCAAGCCACTTTGGGTTGTATAATGGCTCATGTAAAAATTCCAGCCTTCACTCGTGGAAAGTCACAGTTGGCTCCTGTTGACTTAGAAACCACAAGAAAAATTGCCCATGTCAGGATTCATGTTGAGCGTGTAATTGGTAGCGTGCGCCAGAAATATACCATCTTGGGGGGGATATTACCAATTGATTTCTTGATGTGCAAAGATAGTGATGGTTATTGTACCATTGATACGATTGGACTTGCCTGTTGTGCTCTGGTGAACCTTTGCCCATCCATTGTTGATTTTGACTGAAGAATATTTTTATATGCACTTTGTCAATAAAAAGACTATATAGCCTAAAATTATTTATAAATGGTTGTTAATTTACAGTTTTTGTTAATGTATTGTTGTGGAAGAGAACACATCATAACACTATCATCAGAACACAGATTTATTAAAGGAAAACCACACAGTTATCAGAACAGATAGCTTATAAACTATACAGTACTATAAATTATAGTATATACAGTATACTATAGTGCGAACATAATTTTGTATGTAATTTGAGTTTTACAACTTTTTTTGTCAGTATAGCATTGCAAAATTTCACCAACTTGAAATCAAATGCTAAAAATATTTAAAGAACAGTTTCAAAAAAGGTACACGTTTCTAAATAAATTAAATATTGTTTTAACCAACATTAAAACAAAGTGCCTGAAGTGCGTAACTTCACAACAGTCCACTAAAAAATACAGTTTTGTTTTTTTACTTCAAAGGTTTCTTTCCCTTTTTTGGCTCAAACTTAGGTAGCTTTTGGCACTTTGGGCAATACCATTTTCCCTTTGGTGCAACCTTGACATTAATGCACGAGTAGTGAAACCACTTAATATGACATTTTGCATTGTCACACAAAATCATCTTTCCAAACTCAACCTGGCCACAGAAACACCAGGTTTCTTCTTGGCCACTGGCACTTGCAGCACAATCAGAGCCATGTGATTCAGCCGAGGTAGATACTCCAGGTTGCGAGGACACATTGGCAGATGTAGATGAAAGCCTTGTGTAAAACTTGCCAACTAACTCTGGCATAATGGCTGTGTCAAAAATATTCTTGCTTTTCTGGCATATTGTGTCCCAAAACTCTTCATCAAATAAAATGCACTCAACATGCAAATCCTTTTCTGTCCAAACAACTAAATAGGCAGATTCCAGTTTGCACACCCCAAGTTGAGTTTGCACCTGGTAGAAATACTGGTGGTTTCGGTTAAGTGTCAGTTTCCCTTCACTGTCCTTCTCCAAAAAGGATACACTGTCCAACATGTCACTTTTCACACAGAATGGACATTTCACTCCAATTACACTGACACCACAACAATCACAAGAAACAAGGCCATCGGGAGAAGCACCCAAGAATGGCACACTTGGATTTATGAAAAAACCTGTGTCGTGTACTTTAACATTTTCATGAGATTCCTTATGTACATCTATAAACATATCACGTGCAAATTTCTCATGATTACATCCCCAGGTAGTGGCTTTTGATGTGAATCTGTATGACTCAGGATAGCATACACTTTTGATTAAGCTCTGAGCTGGCTGTTTTGGATCAGTGCAACATGCAGTTTTCATTTTAGATGCTGTGATTCGACCAGCGCGAAATCTAAACCACAGTTTAGAGGAAGCTTGATCCCTTGTAGCGGCCTCAACTGCCTTTGCTTGCTCCTCTGAAACAGAAATTTCAACATCTTTGCATGTGGACAATCACTATAGCTCACTATAGTCCATGTGAACTGCTTCGTCTTTTCGCAATTCCGTCAACACAAGAGGTAAATTTTCTCCAATTGATTTTGGAACAAAACTGTCAGAGTAAGGCTCAATCAGGGACAAAATAGCAGACTTTGATCCAGTCGCGCTAAGAGCACTGAATAATGATGACAGTTCATCACTGGTTGGCTGTTGCGGTTTCCCAACTGTAACAGTAGAAGAAGTGGAAGTATCACTTGGGTCCTCAAGTGGCTGTCCAAGAGCAGCACATTTCATCCTGCCAGCTCTTTTACTTGAGACCTCTTGGTTACAGTGAAGTCAATCTTCCGGCATTCCCTGTATTCCACCTTAGACAGTGCAGTAGGTAACAGCCAATACGCCTTCTCTTGCGTCACTGTCTGAGTCCCTCAAATTCACTGTTTCTTCTATGAGAAACAATAATGCAGCAACATGTGTGCACGTCTCTCCGAGGCCAGCCATACACGTGCAGTGGGCTCCAAGTATCCGACCAGACTTCTCAGCGATTATCCAGGGTTCCAGGGGTGTTTCTCGGATTGATTGAGAATGGAGAACCTGAATAAAAGACATGACAACCAAATAAGTAAGAATAACAAAATAGTTTCTCACCGTTTCACTTTAAAAAAATGAATAACAGTTAGGCTTATCTGCATCACTTGTTCACAATGTGGCCACACAGGCCCCCAGAGGTTATAAACTCTGATAGTGATAAATGCACTATAAATAAAGTTGATAGTGTACAGTGTACATAGCAATCTAGACTGTGGTCTGTGGACTGCATATCAAACTGGGGGTCCTTGAAATGAAAAACGGTTGAGAATCACCTGGCTACACCTTGGGTATTGCAATGATATCATACAGTTATGGTTAGGTTGATTAAAGACATTATTGCATTACTTACTTTGGCCTTCGCAACACATCTGTCGTCGATGACTTGGTATTGAATCTCCCTCACCCATCCACACACCATCTGGTTATAGGCCTCCAAACTTTTGTACGCTTTAAGGTCTTCCGCTGTGTATGGGCTTGGCGAGAAAACCAGGTAGTTGACGATGTCAGGATAACAAACAGACGGAAGACTCTCCGGGTCGTCATTGATCCAAGACGAGGGAGCCAACTCGTAGGGATCTGCACCACCAATCAAATCTAACTTCCTCAAATATCGTGCTTTTTCGCCCGGTCCAAGTCCTTCCCTGTATGCCTTTGCATCTATAACGCCTTTTGACAAGCTTTTCTTGGGTTTATGACCTTTATCCATCGCAGCGTTTTCGTTTATCCAGCGCAGAGTTTACATGCATTACAGCGCAGTGTTTACATCGAGTGCCTCCAACATGACCGCGCATCCGGGTTACTGCCCAAGACGTGACGTCGGTGAAAACCCTCTATAATTGCAAAAGAGCTTACCAGTGACGAAACGGTGGTGTCGTTCTTGGAGCTTCCGGCGTACACCACGGACAATGACGTTATTCTGAAGCTACAGGGGTGGGGGGTCTCAGCTGCCTCACCGATCAAAAGAAGAATGTGGCCTGGCACTAACATTGCAGACGGGACCAGGTTTCTGAAAGTGAAGTTTAATGACTTGGTCAGGTCGTTGCCGTCATAGATATATATAGAACACTAGATACGCCACGCCCCTCTCAGCCGCGGCACACGGAGCCGCCATCTTGTGTGGGTCTTGAGTAGGTATTCTCAGACTGTCAGACAGCCATAGATATATATGTTCACAGCTCATTTCTCAAAAAAAAACAATGACAGTTCATTGTGCTGCTTTCAAGTGTGTACACCGTCGTACAGTACAAACCAGATCAGAGGAAATCACTTTATAATTATATATAGTTATATATAACTATATATGAGAGTTATAAGCTAAATGGATTAGATATTTACTTTTTGAGAAATAAAATGTTCATCTTAGTCCAGCAGAAACATTTCTGATAGTAGATATAATCAGTGGCAAGTTAAATGTCATGTGATAAAAAGTGTGTTTCTTGTATAACATAGAGGAAAAAAAAAATCTTACTACCACTTAAAATCAAACATGGAATATCAACTATGATGTTTTTAGTGTCATCCACTGAGCCATCACCGCTCAAATTTGCTACATCTTTGTATGAATTTTCCATATGGTGTAATGCACTAGACAGCGGGTTGACCCATTCAAGATGGCCGCCGCGGTGGCCGTCAGCCGACCGGAGCTCAACATTGCCGTGACGTATCTAGTGTTCTATATATATCTATGGTTGCCGTATTCTACGAAGTTCAGCACAGCTACGGGTCCCCAGTACTTCCGGGTGATCCACGACAGACAGGAGAAGGTATGTAGGATCCAACCGGGGCACATTCTGAGGGACTGTCCGGAGTTCAGATGCCACAGGTGCCATGGACAGGGGCACTACGCAAGAGAGTGTGGCACAGACGAGGAACAGAGGCGACAAGGAGGAGAAGGCGGGAGACGGGAGACGGACGTCGGCGAGGAGGAGGAGCGACCGAGAGGAGAGGGAGGAGAAGGCGGTAGCGGAGCTGAGGCGACTGAAGCAGAAGGAAGTGGCGTTGGAGTCGGTGGGGAAGGAGAGCAGGAGGACGAGGAGCAGGAAGGAATGGCAGAGGACGTGACGGCAGCGGAAGAGTTAACGGAGACGGGAGGAGAGAAGGAAAGGGAGGAGAACGGCTGCAGCGCGGACAGTGCGGTGAGGGGGACGGACGAGCGAGAGGAGCGGAGCAGCGCGGGTTAGGGAGCGAAAGGAGGGGAGAAGATCGGGGTAAAGAGTGGAATGACTGTGGTGGGACAGGGAGAGGGAAGGTCGGTGGCAAGGGGGATTAAGTGGGAAAAAAAAGTGCAAATTAATAACATAACGTGTGGAATCTCTTCTCATTTATACTTTTAATGATCAGGATAACTTCTTTTAACGCTAATGGGCTAAGGGACAGGAACAGGAGGCAGCAAACCTTGATGGTGTGTGTGAGGCAGAAATAATATGTTTACAAGAGACACATTGGGATGAGGAGGTTATGAGGGTGGTTGAGAGAGAATGGATGGGGGACATGTATGTGAATAATGATGGTGTTAAATCAAGAGGGGTAGCAATTTTAGTGAAAAGGGGAGTGGTTGAGAATGTGACGAAGTGTGTGGATGATGGTGATGGGAGGGTGATAGGAATTACTTTTGAGTACTTGGGTAAAATATGTCGATTGTTGAATGTGTATGCGCCGAATGAGGAGAAGGAGAGGAGGTTTTTTTTTGAGGGATTGGGGGGAATGTGTGTGGAAAACTGTTTGGTGGTGGGTGACTTTAACGTGTGGTGTGGGAGGTTGGATGCTTCTACGAGTGTGTGTTTCAGGAATGACTCGTCAAGAGGTTTGTTGAAAGAGGTTATGAGTGTGAATGGTTTAACAGATGTGTGGAGAGAAAGGAATCCAGAGGGGAGGGTTTTTTCAAGGAGGCAAGTGGTGAGAGGAGTGTTAAAACAGAGTTGGTTAGATTTAGTCTTGAGTACAAATGGCATTGCAGGTAGGATAGGGAGAATTGATTATAAGGTTACTGCGCTTAGTGATCACATGGTGTTGGGGTTTAACTTGGGTCAGGGGTTTGAGAGGAGAGGGGGAGGCGTGTGGTGTATGAATGGTGAGTTGCTGAGAGAAGAAAAGTACAAAAGGAAAGTGAGAGAATGTATTTTGAGGAGGAAGAATGAGAGAATGTATGAGGAGGACATTGGGAGGTGGTGGGAGAGTTTGAAAGGAGAGATAAAGGAATTGAGTATGGGTTATAGTAGAGGCAGGAATATGACACAGAGAGAGAGAGAGAGGAGGTTAAAGGGAGATTTAGCTAGAGAGGCAAAGAGAGCGGATGAGATGGTAGGCTATGATTTGGGGAAGTATATTAGAATTAAGGATGAACTGAAGGAGATAGAACAGAGGAGGTGTATGGGTACAATAGTCAGAAGTAGGGCCAGATATGTGATTGAGGGAGAGAAATGTACAGGATTCTTTTTAGGATTAGAAAAGACGAAGCAGAAGAAGAATTATTTAGAAAAGGTGGAAGGAAAGGAAGGGGAGATGATTACTGATTTTGTTGGGATAGCTGAAAGAGTAGAAGCTTTTTATAGGGATTTATTTAGGAAAGAAGAAGTGGATGAGGAGAGTATGAGGCAGGTGTTGGATAGTGTGAAAGCCAGGTTGAGCGATGATGATAGGGAGAAGTGTGAGACAGGAATAGGGACGGGTGAAATAAATGAAGCGATAGGAGGGTTAGGGAGAAATAAGAGTCCAGGGATAGATGGGTTAATTGGTGAATTTTATGTTGAGTTTAGGGAGGAGTTAGTGCCAGTGCTGGAGAGGTTATTTATGCCGCTTTTCCACTGCATGGTACCAGCTCGACACGACTCGACTCGACTCGACTCAGCTCGCCTTTTTTGCGTTTCCACCGCGAAAACATGGTATCTGGTACCTGAAGTGGCTGCTTTTTCTAGTACCGCCTCGCTCTAGGTTCCAAGCGGCTGAGCCAATGCTAAAAGGTGACGTCGGCAGACGGCCGGCCACTGATTGGCCAGAGAGTGTGACGAAGTCACGAGAGCGACATGGCAACCATGCTGGTAACAGCCATAGCAGCGCCGCAGCCAACATATTCCACTTCTTCAACATGCCAGCTAATAATACGAACACGAATACCATCGCATCGATGTTCTCCATTGTTGTTATGTGGGTTCTGTCCATGTGTGGGTTACGTAGGTGTTGTTTGCGTCGCGTACAAAAATACGTCACGGCCCTTTCGCGCAGCCGACCCCGCCCACGTCCCGGAGGTACTATTTGCGGTGGAAAAGGACCCGCGCTGCTACCGTGTCGAGTCGTGTCGAGTCGTGTCGTGTCGAGTCGAGCTACATGTGCGGTGGAAAAGCGGCATCAGATGGATAGAGGAGAAGGGCGAGATGCCGCTGAGCATGTCGACAGGGTTAGTAACGGTGATACACAAGAAAGGGAGTAGGGTTAAGCTACAGAATTATAGGCCACTTAGTATGTTGAATGGTGATTATAAAGTTTTAGCAAGGGTGTTAGCCAACAGGGTCAAACAGGTAATAGGGAAGGTGGTGGGAAGCACACAGGCATATAGTATACCAGGTAGGGACATAGCAGACACAATTAGCAGTATTAGGGACACAATAGAATATATGAAGAGAGATAAAGGGGGGATAGCTGTAAGTTTAGATTTGAACAAAGCATTTGATAGGGTGGATCATGATTATTTATATAGAGTGTTAGATAAATTTGGTTTTGGGCACAGGTTGGTAGGATGGATAAAGAGGATGTACGACAGGGCAGTGAGTTGCGTTAAAATCAATGGGATAGTTACAGACGCATTTAGACTGGAAAGGTCGGTTAGGCAAGGCTGTCCGCTGTCGGCACTGCTGTACTCCTTGTCGGCAGAGCCGCTAGCGGCCCTTCTTATGCAAAATGATAGGATCAGGGGTATAGAGTTGCCAGGGGGGCGGGTTAGTTTATTATTTCAGTATGCAGATGACACGACAGTTACAGTTAGGGACAGGGAAAGTGTAGTTGAGGTTTTAGGTAGTGTAGAGTTGTATGGCAGGGCATCAGGGGCGAAAATAAACATGGAAAAGTCAGAAATCATGTATGTAGGTGTGGAGAGAGCAGGTAGGAGGGAGATAGGATTGAAAGAGGAAAAGGATTATTTTAGGATATTAGGTGTGAACTTAGGGATAGAGGATAAAGAAGGGAGAGCTATGCAATTTGAAGGGATAATGAATGGTATTAGGAAGACGTTAAGGTTTTGGAAACTTAGAGGGTTGAAGCTGAAGGGGAAGGTGACAGTTGTGAATGCGCTGGTAATGAGCAAGCTTGTGTATGCAATGAATGTGTTGGATGTGCCTGATAGAGTTTTGAAGGAGGTGGAGAGAATGGTGAGTGAGTTTGTGTGGGGTGGGAAGGGGGTTAGGATAGCCAGGGAGGTGATGGAAAATGAGTATGAGGATGGTGGGTTAAAATTGATTAATTTAGAAAGGAGAAAGAAAGCACTTAGGGTGAAAATGGTGGTGAGATATTTAAAGGACAAGAGGGATCATATATGGAAGGTGGTTTTAAGGGAAGCAATTAATAAATGCGGTGGGTGTGGAGAGAGTGGAGTGTATATGGAACTAAAGAAAGGTATGTTGAGTGGAGTGTCTGAGTTTTATAAGGAGGTGTTGGGAGCGTGGGGAGAGTTTGTGAAATGTGTGAAGTATGAGTGTAAGGATGTTAAGCAGGTATGGGAGCAACCAGTGTTTTTAAATCCAAAAATCACATTTGAAGGGAACACAATTTATAACAGGGTGATTTGGAGAGCAGGGGTTAGGAAGGTGAAGGATTTAGTTTATGAGTATGTACCTGGGTTCATGAGGGCACAGGTAATGGTCGACGAGGTGAGGGAAAGAGGGGATGAAATATGGTTGGGTACGGCACAGGGAGTGTTGGAAAGGATCAAGGAGGGTATGCCGAGAGAATGGGTTGGGATGATTGAGAGAGAGGCTGTGGTGAATGGGGAAGGAGAGATAGAAATGTATGTGGGGGAAGGAGAAAGGAGGGTGAGTCTGAAGAGTTTGAAAACGAGAGTCATGTATAGATGTTTAAGAGGGAAAGAAGTGAGGAGACCGGCTGCGGAGAAAGTATGGGTTAGAGTGTTGATTGATATGGATGTAGGGGGAATATGGAGGAATTTAAGAGTGAAATGGAACTGTATTGAATGTGAAGATTTGGATTTCCTTTTGCGGCACAACAGGGTGTTTAACAATTTAATAATCAGTAGGTTTGATGTGAATGTGAGGAAGAAATGTGATGTGTGCGGAGTGGGGGTGGAAACGTGTATGCATGAGTTTGTTGAATGTTGTGAGTTGGAGGGATACTTTGTGAAAATTAAAGGATTAATAAACAGATGTTGGGGAGGGGGTTTGTGGAGAGAATAGAATGGAGAGAGTTGTGGCTGTTTGGGGTGATAAGTAAGGTGGAGGGTTGTAATGTTAATCTGTTAAATTATGTTTTAAGCCACGCAAGGTTTGCTGTCAAGCTCAGGAGGAATTTGGCCCATTATGAGGAGAAGAGAGTTGAGGTATGGAGTGTTTTTAAAAGTATAATGAGAAGAGATGTGAATATGGTTTATAGATATGTTGGGGAAGATGAGTTTCTGGGAGGGTTTGTGGAGGGGAGCACTTTTGTTGTGCTTGGAGGCGATGGGGAAGTGAAATTGGATTTTGGATGAGTTGAGGTCTGCAGGGTGACTGACTATTTTTTTTTTTTTATTTCTTGTTAATTAGTGTTTTAAGTTCATGACTTTTTTGATTTGGTGAGGGGCCAGTGTATTGAAGGTTTTTACAAAAGCATCCTGGCTAACCCAGTATTGTTTGTAGTTATTTTGGTTTGAGATGGATCTGAAGTATCTTTCTTGTTTTATTTGTTTTATGTTTTATTTATGTATGATGGTGTATGTATATATTTTTTGTTAATAAAAAAATAAAAAGGCACGCCCGATCTCGTCTGATCTCGGAAGCTACGCAGGGTCGGGCCTGGTTAGTACTTGGATGGGTGACCGCCTGGGAATACCAGGTGCTGTAAGCATTAAACTTTTTCAACTCGAGCTCATTGGATGCAATGGCCTACCGTGCGCTGATCTTTAGCGCCCACTGTTTTGGAGAATTTAAGCAACATACAGACTCTGACGACGTCTCCTCAAACTCTATTTTTGAAACATGTGGACAGTGTAGTGACGCTGCTAGCAGGGAGCAGCAGAGAGCTGCAATGCCGGCGGTCCACCTTAGTCCATCCCAGGTTTTGCAACGCTACGTTTCTTCAAAAGATCACGCAAACGATGCCGCCAAAGCAGTGTAATGCATTGCGTTCAAATATGTAACTCTCAGTCTGGAATAACGTATTCATTCATTCATTATGGATCTAATCATTGTTTCTGTACAAGTCCCGTCTCTGGCCACGGCAGCGCTCTCACTCCTTACGTCCTCCCCCTGTATAAAAGCTAATATGGTCAAGTCTATAAATGCTTACGGCCATACCACCTTAGGCACGCCCGATCTCGTCTGATCTCGGAAGCTAAGCAGGGTCGGGCCTGGTTAGTACTTGGATGGGTGACCGCCTGGGAATACCAGGTGCTGTAAGCATTATACTTTTTCAACTCAAGCTCATTGGATGCAATGGCCTACCGTGCGCTGATCTTTAGCGCCCACTGTTTTGGAGAATTTAAGCAACATACAGACTCTGACGACGTCTCCTCAAACTCTATTTGTGAAACATGTGGACAGTGTAGTGACGCTGCTAGCAGGGAGCAGCAGAGAGCTGCAATGACGGCGGTCCACCTTAGTCCATCCCAGGTTTTGCAACGCTACGTTTCTTCAAAAGATCACGCAAACGATGACGCCCAAGCAGTGTAATGCATTGCGTTCAAATATGTAACTCTGAGTCTGGAATAACGTATTCATTCATTCATTATGGATCTAATCATTGTTTCTGTACAAGTCCCGTCTCTGGCCACGGCAGCGCTCTCACTCCTTATGTCCTCCTCCTGTATAAAAGCTAATATGGTCAAGTCTATAATTGCTTACGGCCATGCCACCTTAGGCACGCCCGATCTCGTCTGATCTCGGAAGCTACGCAGGGTCGGGCCTGGTTAGTACTTGGATGGGTGACCGCCTGGGAATACCAGGTGCTGTAAGCATTATACTATTTCAACTCGAGCTCATTTGATGCAATGGCCTACCGTGCGCTGATCTTTAGCGCCCACTGTTTTGGAGAATTTGAGCAACATACAGACTCTGACGACGTCTCCTCAAACTCTATTTGTGAAACATGTGGACAGTGTAGTGACGTAGCAGAGAGCTGCAATGACGGCGGTCAACCTCAATCCATCCAAGGTTTTGCAACGCTACGTTTCTTCAAAAGATCACGCAAACGATGACGCCAAAGCAGTGTAATGCATTGCGTTCAAATATGTAACTCTGAGTCTGGAATAACGTATTCATTCATTCATTATGGATCTAATCATTGTTTCTGTACAAGTCCCGTCTCTGGCCACGGAAGCGCTCTCACTCCTTACGTCCTTCCCCTGTATAAAAGCTAATATGGTCAAATCGATAAATGCTTACGGCCATACAATCTTAGGCACGCCCGATCTCCTCTGATCTCGGAAGCTAAGCAGGGTCGGGCCTGGTTAGTACTTGGATGGGTGACCGCCTGGGAATACCAGGTGCTGTAAGCATTATACTTTTTCAACTCGAGCTCATTGGATGCAATGGCCTACCGTGCGCTGATCTTTAGCGCCCACTGTTTTGGAGAATTTAAGCAACATACAGACTCTGACGACGTCTCCTCAAACTCTATTTGTGAAACATGTGGACAGTGTAGTGACGCTGCTAGCAGGGAGCAGCAGAGAGCTGCAATGACGGCGGTCCACCTTAGTCCATCCCAGGTTTTGCAACGCTACGTTTCTTCAAAAGATCACGCAAACGATGACGCCCAAGCAGTGTAATGCATTGCGTTCAAATATGTAACTCTGAGTCTGGAATAACGTATTCATTCATTCATTATGGATCTAATCATTGTTTCTGTACAAGTCCCGTCTCTGGCCACGGCAGCGCTCTCACTCCTTACGTCCTCCTCCTGTATAAAAGGTAATATGGTCAAGTCTATAATTGCTTACGGCCATGCCACCTTAGGCACCCCCGATCTCGTCTGATCTCGGAAGCTACGCAGGGTCGGGCCTGGTTAGTACTTGGATGGGTGACCGCCTGGGAATACCAGGTGCTGTAAGCATTATACTATTTCAACTCGAGCTCATTGGATGCAATGGCCTACCGTGCGCTGATCTTTAGCGCCCACTGTTTTGGAGAATTTGAGCAACATACAGACTCTGACGACGTCTCCTCAAACTCTATTTGTGAAACATGTGGACAGTGTAGTGACGTAGCAGAGAGCTGCAATGACGGCGGTCCACCTTAGTCCATCCCAGGTTTTGCAACGCTACGTTTCTTCAAAAGATCACGCAAACGATGACGCCAAAGCAGTGTAATGCATTGCGTTCAAATATGTAACTCTGAGTCTGGAATAACGTATTCATTCATTCATTATGGATCTAATCATTGTTTCTGTACAAGTCCCGTCTCTGGCCACGGCAGCGCTCTCACTCCTTACGTCCTCCCCCTGTATAAAAGCTAATATGGTCAAGTCTATAAATCCTTACGGCCATACCACCTTAGGCACGCCCGATCTCGTCTGATCTCGGAAGCTAAGCAGGGTCGGGCCTGGTTAGTACCTGGATGGGTGACCGCCTGGGAATACCAGGGGCTGTAAGCATTATACTTTTTCAACTCAAGCTCATTGGATGCAATGGCCTACCGTGCGCTGATCTTTAGCGCCCACTGTTTTGGAGAATTTAAGCAACATACAGACTCTGACGACGTCTCCTCAAACTCTATTTGTGAAACATGTGGACAGTGTAGTGACGTAGCAGAGAGCTGCAATGACGGCGGTCCACCTTAGTCCATCCCAGGTTTTGCAACGCTACGTTTCTTCAAAAGATCACGCAAACGATGACGCCCAAGCAGTGTAATGCATTGCGTTCAAATATGTAACTCTGAGTCTGGAATAACGTATTCATTCATTCATTATGGATCTAATCATTGTTTCTGTACTAGTCCCGTCTCTGGCCACGGCAGCGCTCTCACTCCTTACGTCCTCCTCCTGTATAAAAGCTAATATGGTCAAGTCTATAATTGCTTACGGCCATACCACCTTAGGCACGCCCGATCTCGTCTGATCTCGGTCAGGTGTGCGAGCAGGAAGCAGGAAGTGAGCAGAGAGCAGGCGAGTGTTTGTTGCTACCTTTATGCTTGTTTAAGTGCTTTATTTTTTGATTTTTCTTGATACATCTCCCCCAAACAGTGAGGTACTGTTTGGGGGGAACATAGTTCTCCCATTGTTTTGGGGAAGGATTATTATGCAGACGGACATAATGGGAACGGATCATGGAAACGGGAAAGGCTCGGATGAAGTAGACTGCGGAAAGATAGACCAGAGGGGAGGAGAGGCTGGTGATAAAGAGATTAGATACGACAAAGAACTGACCGTGAGTGTGGAACTGATCGGGGAAGATCCAGTAACGGTAATGGAGTTTATGAGAGTGACGAGAGAGGTGTGCGGGGAGTTGATGGCGTGCCGTAAAACTGGTTTGAAAAGGTATGAATTGACAATGGGACATCTCAGCGGGAAGAATAAACTAATGGACGGTTTCAAAATAAGAGGGGTTAGTATAGTTGCAAAGGAGCTTACCAGTGACGAAACGGTGGTGTCGTTCTTGGAGCTTCCGGCGTACACCACGGACAAGGATGTTATTCTGAAGCTACAGGGGTGGGGGGTCTCTGCTGCCTCACCGATCAAAAGGAGAATGTGGCCTGGCACTAACATTGCAGACGGGACCAGGTTTCTGAAGGTGAAGTTTAATGACTTGGTTAGGTCGTTGCCGTATTCGACGCAGTTCAGCACAGCTACGGGTCCCCAGTACTTCCGGGTGATCCACGACAGGCAGGAGAAGGTATGTAGGATGTGTATCCAACCGGGGCACATTCTGAGGGACTGTCCGGAGTTTAAATGCCACAGGTGCCATGGACAGGGGCACTACGCAAGAGAGTGTGGCACAGACGCGGAACAGAGGCGACAAGGAGGAGAAGGCGGGAGTGGCGTTGGAGTCGGCGGGGAAGGAGAGCAGGAGGACGAGGAGCAGGAAGGAATGGTAGAGGACGTGAGCGCAGCGGAAGAGACAACGGAGACGGGAGGAGAGATGGAAAGGGAGAACGGCTGCAGCGCGGACAGTGCGGTGAGGGGGACGGACGAGCGAGAGGAGCGGAGCAGCGCGGGGGAGGGAGCGAAAGGAGGGGAGAAGAACGTGGGAAAGAGTGGAATGACTGTGGTGGGACAGGGAGGAGGAAGGTCGGTGGCAAGCGGGATTAAGTTTGGGTGGAGGGCTGCTGATATAACAGAAAGTAGGAAGTGGGTGGCTTCGGATATATCAGACAGTGGGGAGGAAAACATGGAGGTGGTGGGTGGAAATAGGAAAAGACCATCGGGGAGGAAGGAGAGAGAAGATAAGGGGAAAAAAAGTGCAAATTAATAATATAACGTGTGGAATCTCTTCTCATTTATACTTTTAATGATCAGGATAACTTCTTTTAACGCTAATGTGCTAAGGGACAGGAACAGGAGGCAGCAAACCTTGATGGTGTGTGAGGCAGACATAATATGTTTACAAGAGACACATTGGGATGAGGAGGTTATGAGGGTGGTTGAGAGAGAATTGATGGGGGACATGTATGTGAATAATGGTGGTGTTAAATCAAGAGGGGTAGCAATTTTAGTGAAAAGGGGAGTGGTTGAGAAAGTGACGAAGTGTGTGGATGATGGTGATGGGAGGGTGATAGGAATTACTTTTGAGTACTTGGGTAAAATATGTCGATTGTTGAATGTGTATGCGCCGAATGAGGTGAAGGAGAGGAGGGTTTTTTTTGAGGGATTGGGGGGAATGTGTGTGGAAAACTGTTTGGTGGTGGGTGACTTTAACGTGTGGTGTGGGAGGTTGGATGCGTCTGCAAGTATGTGTTTCAGGAATGACGTGTCAAGAGGTGTGTTGGAGGAGGTTATGAGAGACAATGGTTTAATAGATGTGTGGAGTTAAAGGAATCCAGAGGGGAGGGTTTTTTCAAGGAGGCAAGTGGTGAGAGGAGTTTTAAAACAGAGTAGGATAGATTTAGTCTCGAGTACAAACGGCATTGCAGGTAGGATAGGGAGAATTGAGTATAAGGTTACTGCGCTCAGTGATCACATGGTGTTAGGGTTTAATTTAGGTCAGGGGTTTGAGAGGAGAGGGGGAGGCGTGTGGTGTATGAATGGTGAGTTGCTGAGAGAAGAAAAGTACAAAAGGAAAGTGAGAGAATGTATATTGAGGAGGAAGAATGAGAATGAGAAGAATGTATGAGGAGGACATTGGGAGGTGGTGGGAGAGTTTGAAAGGAGAGATAAAGGAATTGAGTATGGGTTATAGTAGAGGCAGGAATATGACACAGAGAGAGAGAGAGAGAGAGGAGGTTAAAGGGAGATTTAGCTAGAGGCAAAGAGAGCGGATGAGGTGGTAGGCTATGATTTGGGGAAGTATATTAGAATTAAGGATGAACTGAAGGAGATAGAACAGAGGAGGTGTATGGGTGCAATAGTCAGAAGCAGGGCCAGATATGTGATTGAGGGAGAGAAATGTACAGGATTCTTTTTAGGATTAGAAAAGACGAAGCAGAAGAAGAATTATTTAGAAAAGGTGGAAGGAAAGGATTACTGATTTTGTAGGGATAGCTGAAAGAGTAGAAGATTTTTATAGGGATTTATTTAGGAAAGAAGAAGTGGATGAGGAGAGTATGAGGCAGGTGTTGGATAGTGTGAAAGCCAGGTTGAGCGATGATGATAGGGAGATGTGTGAGACAGGAATAGGGACGGGTGAAATAAATGAAGCGATAGGAGGGTTATGCCCTGTTTACACCTACCCGATAGTGGGCCCCGATGGTGCCCGATGGCTAAATCAGCAGCTATCGTTATAACATCGGGAAATAGTGTGGTTGCATCGGGAAACACCGTTACTCTTCCCGGGAACATCGTTAGACAACGGGAAGAAACGGGAAGAAATGCTCAATGATCGGGCAACAACGGGCAACATCGGCAAAGAACGAACATGTTTGTTAATTTTGGGTCTATCGGGGTAGAATCGGCTACCAGGTGTTTTTATGGGCTAATCGGCTATAATCGGGAATAGAACGGGAGTATAACGTTAGACATCGCAAGTCGTTCGGGAGTTTTCCTGCAGTACATCGGCTATATTCGTTAATCTTCCGCGCTTTATCGTCTTTTATCGTCTTTATATCGGCAACTTCAACACACGAAAGACCCTCGAGAACCCTAGACAAATAACGATTGTGAGTAAACAGATTGTGTTAAGGAAGACCCTCAATCTGCCACTTGGGTATAAATAGGGGGTGATGGATGGATGTCCTACTTTTATAAATACAGGGTACTTCGCCCATTTAGAACCGGCGTTCTATTATTATAAAATCGCTATTGTAATATAAATAAATATATAAATAAATATCAGTCTAAACCAGTCTCCCCTTTGCCTTCTCCAGAAATGACGCCAAACGCGTCATTTGACGTGTTTGGCGTCATTCCAAATGACGTCAAATGACGCCAAACGCACTTCGGGTGTCTTCCCTGGCATAAATCGTTATGTTATCGTTATAACATCGGGTATGTGTAAATGCTACCCCGATAAATTGACCCGATCATATATTTTTAGCCCGATGTCACCCGAATCACCCCGACTTCCACATCGGTGGTCCATCGGCCATTAGCGGCCATTAGCGGGATGGTGTAAACGGGGCATTAGGGAGAAATAAGAGTCCAGGGATAGATGGGTTAATTGGTGAATTTTATTTTGAGTTTAGGGAGGAGTTAGTGCCAGTGCTAGAGAGGTTATTTAGATGGATAGAGGAGAAGGGCGAGATGCCGCTGAGCATGTCGACAGGGTTAGTAACGGTGATACACAAGAAAGGGAGTAGGGTTAAGCTACAGAATTACAGGCCACTTAGTATGTTGAATGGTGATTATAAAGTTTTAGCAAGGGTGTTAGCCAACAGGGTCAAGCAGGTAATAGGGAAGGTGGTGGGAAGCACACAGGCATATAGTATACCAGGTAGGGACATAGCAGACACAATTAGCAGTATTAGGGACATAATAGAATATATGAAGAGAGATAAAGGGGGGATAGTTGTACGTTTAGATTTGAACAAAGCATTTGATAGGGTGGATCATGATTATTTATATAGAGTGTTAGATAAATTTGGTTTTGGGCACAGGTTGGTAGGATCGATAAAGAGGATGTACGACAGGGCAGTGAGCTGCGTTAAAATCAATGGGATAGTCACAGACGCATTTAGACTGGAAAGGTCGGTTAGGCAAGGCTGTCCGCTGTCGGCACTGCTGTACTCCTTGTCGGCAGAGCCGCTAGCGGCACTACTAATGCAGAATGATAGGATCAGGGGGATAGAGTTACCAGAGGGGCGGGTTAGTTTATTATTTCAGTATGCGGATGACACGACAGTTACAGTTAGAGACAGGGAAAGTGTAGTTGAGGTTTTAGGTAGTGTAGAGTTGTATGGCAGGGCATCAGGGGCGAAAATAAACATGGAAAAGTCAGAAATCATGTATGTAGGTGTGGAGAGAGCAGGTAGGAGGGAGATAGGATTGAAAGAGGAAAAGGATTATTTTAGGATATTAGGTGTGAACTTAGGGATAAAGGATAAAGAAGGGAGAGATATGCAGTTTGAAGGGATAATGAATGGTATTAGGAAGACGTTAAGGTTTTGGAAACTTAGAGGGTTGAAGTTGAAGGGGAAGGTGACAGTTGTGAATGCGCTGGTAATGAGCAAGCTTGTGTATGCAATGAATGTGTTGGATGTGCCTGATAGAGTTTTGAAGGAGGTGGAGAGAATGGTGAGTGAGTTTGTGTGGGGTGGGAAGGGAGTTAGGATAGCCAGGGAGGTGATGGAAAATGAGTATGAGGATGGTGGGTTAAAATTGATTAATTTAGAAAGGAGAAAGAAAGCACTTAGGGTGAAAATGGTGGTGAGATATTTAAAGGACAAGAGGGATCATATATGGAAGGTGTTTTTAAGGGAAGCAATTAATAAATGCGGTGGGTGTGGAGAGAGTGGAGTGTATATGGAACTAAAGAAAGGTATGTTGAGTGGAGTGTCTGAGTTTTATAAGGAGGTGTTGGGAGCGTGGGGAGAGCTTGTGAAATGTGTGAAGTATGAGTGTAAGGATGTTAAGCAGGTATGGGAGCAACCAGTGTTTTTAAATCCAAAAATCACATATGAAGGGAACACAATTTATAACAGGGTGATTTGGAGAGCAGGGGTTAGGAAGGTGAAGGATTTAGTTTATGAGTATGTACCTGGGTTCATGAGGGCACAGGTAATGGTCGACGAGGTGAGGGAAAGAGGGGATGAAATATGGTTGGGTACGGCACAGGGAGTGTTGGAAAGGATCAAGGAGGGTATGCCGAGAGAATGGGTTGGGATGATTGAGAGAGAGGCTGTGGTGAATGGAGAAGGAGAGATAGAAATGTATGTCGGGGAAGGAGAAAGGAGGGCGAGTCTGAAGAGTTTGAAAACGAGAGTAATGTATAGATGTTTAAGAGGGAAAGAAGTGAGGAGACCGGCTGCGGAGAAAGTATGGGTTAGAGTGATGATGATATGGATGTAGGGGGAATATGGAGGAATTTAAGAGTGAAATGGAACTGTATTGAATGTGAAGATTTTGATTTCCTTTTGCGGCACAATAGGGTGTTTAACAATTTAATAATCAGTAGGTTTGATGTGAATGTGAGGAAGGAATGTGATGTGTGCGGAGTGGGGGTGGAAACGTGTATGCATGAGTTTGTTGAATGTTGTGAGTTGGAGGGATACTTTGTGAAAATTAAAGGATTAATAAACAGATGTTGGGGAGGAGGGTTTGTGGAGAGAATGGAATGGAGAGGGTTTGTGGAGGGGAGCACTTTTGTTGTGCTTGGAGGCGATGGGGAAGTGAAATTGGATTTTGGATGAGTTGAGGTCAGCAGGGTGACTGACTATTTTTTTTTAATTTCTTGTTAATTAGTGTTTTAAGTTCATGACTTTTTTGATTTGGTGAGGGGCCAGTGTATTGAAGGTTTTTACAAAAGCATCCTGGCTAACCCAGTATTGTTTGTAGTTATTTTGGTTTGAGATGGATAAAAAAGAAAAAAAAAAAAAAGAAAAGGCACGCCCGATCTCGGTAGCTAAGCAGGGTCGGGCCTGGTTAGTACTTGGATGTGTGACCGCCTGGGAATACCAGGTGCTGTAAGCATTATACTTTTTCTACTCGAGCTCATTGGATGCAATGGCCTACCGTGCGCTGAATGATTATGCCGCTACATACCTCATCCAGACATCTGTCTCTATACATCACTTTACTCCGGCTCACACTGGCTCTATAAAAACTTTTATTGCTACTGCCCCCATTCACAGGGACCTTGCAGGGAAATTGGAAGGAAATTGAATATTTGCAAACATTATTTGTATAGGCCCCGTCAACGTGTTGCACAAAGGATCATGGGAAATATCTGAGTGTGTGTTGCAGTCTGTGATGAAGGTAAACGACGGTGCCATGCCGTAATTCCGACGCCTCATTGTTCCGACGTCTCAATGGTCCGAAATATTTCCCAGCCCCTCTCTCTCTCTCTCTCTCTCTCTCTCTCTCTGCACCAAAATACAACCTAGGCCCGCATATCACGTTCACGATGAATATTGGAGAGCAAAGTCGCAAATTTGGTCGAAAACACCCACATTTCATAAACTCGCATGTATACCAACTACAAATATTATTGGGAGAGAGAAAAGACAGCTCTGTCCTCGCAGGACAGTTTATTTCAGCTTGCCACAACATGAGAGAATGACATTCTAGACCAGGCCTCACTGTTTGATTGATAACTGATTGCTAGTAACCTATAATGCCTTTTATGTAGCTTTTCATTTCATTAATTGAATGACTTGAATTATTATTTTTTTTTTTACTATTAATTCTATATGTCAGTATCAGTATGTTATGTTATATTGTTATAGGTTGATATATGTACATATTGTTCTGACGTTCTCTATTGTTATTATGTGTAATATTTGTATTACTGTAACGCTTTTGCAACACTGTTTGGCTTACCAATAGTCATGCTAATAAAGCTTTTTGAATTGGAGAGAGAGAGAGAGAGAGAGAGAGAGAGAGAGAGAGAGAGAGAGAGAGAGAGAGAGAGAGAGAGAGAGAGAGAGAGAGAGAGAGAGAGAGAGAGAGAGAGAGAGAGAGAGAGAGAGAGAGAGAGAGAGAGAGAGAGAGAGAGAGAGAGAGAGAGACAGACTATAACTTTAGTTTGCTGAAGTCTTCGAGCTGTGATTGGACCATCTAGTCACCTGTGGCCACTAGGGATGGGCAAAATGATTATTTTCCGGGAACTAGTTCTTTCAGTTCAGTTCACTATAACGATTAGTTTATTTGATTCGTTCGTTTTGATTCGTTTGTTACGTTCGTTAACGCCCCCCCGCGAGACGGCCGTGAGCATAATTTAAACCACTTCTAGGCTCTAACCCCCTTGGAAATCGAGAAGATACACTAAATAGTATAACCAAACGTCCCACCAATATTTATACCTCTTGCTTACTCTCTATATTTCATTCATGGTTTTACATTTATAATTTTATTTTACTTCACATTTAATTCTTCATTGTTCAGGCATTACAGAACTTTCATGGTCATAAATAAAAAATACGAACTGCAGTTTAATTTCTTTATTTGTTCTTAAATTGACGTAGAATGGAGCAAAGACTCCTGGGATTGGGAAATGCGTTTATCCAATAAACAGATGGAGGTCAAGTCTATTTTCGAAATTTAGGGGGATATATGAGTGGCCCCACGTCGAATGGTATGACCCAAGATACGTCAGACAGAAAGCGCGCATATTCGACGGTACCGCCTTGTCATTTGTTTACCCAGGTGCCATTGCAACACCATTGCTACCTCTCATTGGCTGAATCTTTGAGAACGTTGTAGACTCAATCAATATAAGTCGCGGGGAGACTCTGTTCGTTTGTATATTTTATTTACGTGACCATATTTTTGGTTTATGTTAAAAAAATGAATCAAAGAACCAGTTCTTGTTTTGGGGAACCAGTTCTTGTCGTTCACGTTCGGGATTCGTTCGTTGTAACGAATCGGTCGCGACGACTCATCCCTAGTGCTCAGTGGAACGTGTGTGTGTACGCGTCTACTACTGTCACTGTCACCGCGGCTCGTTTTTTGTAATTGTATGGACATTTTTCACGGTTTGCTATTGCTCTGTTGTACCTGATGAAGTCACTATTGTGACGAAACGTCGTACCTGCATAAACGGTAATTAAACCCAAATAAAAACAGACTTTTTACCGGACCACTCGTGTTTTTATTAGTTTTTAACCTTTCGCCATTTGCCTTTCACGCAACCTACCGTTGATGATGCCTGCTCCGAGCCAGCGCGACGACTGGACTCTGGTCCAGCACGGAAGACGCCACCATAGACCCCGGGACCCATCGGATATCGCCCCTCTGGTTAGTCTACCCATGAGACGCACTTACGCGTCATTCGCGGACCCTTACAGGCGCGACTGGGTTCCCCGCGACCCCCCTCCACGTGACTGGGAAGCCCGCTCACGACCCGCCCGGGACCCGTCTCCCTTCGAGTCGGCCTCGTATCCCCCAGCTTTCCTGCCTCAGGCCTACCGGTCCGGGTTTTTGCCACGACGAGATGAGCGCAGCTACCACGAAGCTAACGCGTGCCAGAACTTCCGCCCGTGACCGAGGCCTACCTACCGGCCCTCCACGACCACGCCACCAGGTGCCCTCCAGAACGGGTCCTAGGCCCCGTGCCCGACCCCGCCCTCCACGACATCCCAGACCTCCGGAGACGTCTGCCGCGCGCTCCAGACCCCTAGCTCCGGACGCCCCACGTTCTGATGACCCGGACTTCGCGCTGAAGAACCGCCTTATCTTCGCGGCCATCAAGGCGGCCCACCACCTGGACAACGCCTCCGGCCCGGACCCTCTCCCCATCATCGCCAGGCTCACCGCCTCCTTGACGGCCTCCATCCGCCCTGCTGTCCCCAACGCCGCGACCCTTGCCTTTCTTGATGGCAACGCTCGCAACTGGGGACACACCACCACCATCCTCCTGCGAGACCACTACAGGGCTACGGTGGCCCCGCGGACGCCCTGCGTGACGGCTCCCTGCCCTCCTCCGACCTGCCGCCTCCCTCCCCGGACCCCGGGGCCCCGGACAGCGATGACCGCGAGGACCGCTCTCCGTCCCAGGCCAGCTGCTATTCCCTCTTCTCCTCTCTGTTCCTCCCCACTTCCTCCCCCCCTCTCCCTCTTCTCCCCCCTCTCCCTGCAGTCTTGAGACCCCCTGCCGCAGAGAACGACACCTACCTCCGTCCTGCCTTGGCTCCGGACCCTCGCTACGCCCCCTCCGCCAGCTCCTGCGTCTCCCGGCACGACACCTCCCCATGTGTTTGCCCAGACCAGCGCTTCCGCCCTGCCACGGCGCCGGACCCTCGCCACGCCCCTTCAGCCAGCTCCTGCGTCTCCCGCCATGACACCCCCCAGTGGGTCTGCCCAGACCAACGCTCGTCGGGACGCTGTCCCTGTCGTCAGCCCCGTTGGCTCCGACCGCGCCCGGCAGACCTTCAACCCTCCGGCTGACAACGCCATCCTGGACACGCCCATACCGCCAGAAGGTCCCGTGTGACCCTTGACCCGCCCGCGGACGGCGTCACGCCGATGGCAGACGCACGCATGTTTTCTAGACGTGCCAGCACCGCCAGGAGGCTTGCCGGGAAGCCTCGTTCGGCTGCTCCACCACTGAGGGGCTCAGATACGGAGGCCTCTCCGTAGAATACCTCCAGGACATCATCTCATAGTGTGGGGTTGGGTTGGAGATAAAGGTTAGTTGTGTGATGATGGCCCGTGCCCCCGGCGTCGCCGCATGTGGCGGCGCCGACCTTTGCTTTTGAACCTAACGCTAACCCTTTTTTTTCGCAACTTTGGAGTTTCTAATTTGGATGTATTTTACTTCTTTTACTTTGTTTTTTTCAAGTTACTTTTAAACAAAGTTTGTCTTAACTTAGTTGACCTGCATTTTGGAGCGAATAAACTTTATTCTTTTTTACCACCTGTGGAAATTACCTTATTCCCTTTGGTTTTAATCGAATCTCCTTCAAATGGCCCCCCCTTTTTTGGCTGGTGAGTACAGAGACATCTACGTGTTCAGCTTTTTTTTAACTTCGGACTGTAACAGTTTTGGGATATTCTACAACCCCCTCGGGCGGATCAACGGCACCCTGTCTCCTAACCCAAGCACAGCCTACCTCCCAGCTAAAAAACACTCGACTGAACCGATTGGGGGAATCGACGTTATCCTGCTTCCTTGCTAAGCTAACCATGCCTCCTAGCTAAAAGACATTGCACCAGCTGACCGGATCAACAGTCTTCTATTTTGCCATTATTATTTTACATTCTTTGTTTATCGTATGGTTATAACTACATCTATTGTTTTAATCTCCATTTTTTTCAAGCTATGGTTTTAACCTTATTTTAGTTTAGTTGATTTTACATCTCTCCATTATCTTTTCCTTATTTTTTCTACGTTGGTTCTTTTTTTTTGTGATCAATTTTTTATTGTATTTTATATTTCATACAAGAAACAGTTACACATATACACAAGTAAGACAACATAACACATATAATACTCAACCATACTCCCCCCCTCCCCCCAAGCCCACCCACCCCCAGGTCTTGCCTCCCACAAAGACAGAATCAATAATTTGAGAAACTCAGCAAATTTGTTCAATAGGCCTAATACTAACATGTGAAATAGATAAAGAAACAAAAAGAAAAGGAAAAGGATGAAAAAGCAGTGAGTAAGGCGTAGATACAGTAAGCCATGACTACCCTCCCAACATACTGTTAATAAAGGTGGACCATAAGTTAATATTTCTAGCTTGGGCGCCATGCATGCTGGCCACAGATCTCTCTAATTTAGCCAGATCTATGACTGTGTTCACCCAATGTTGGTAGGACAGGTCATGAGGAGCTTTCCATCTCTGTGCTACAAGCTTTTTAGCAGCAGTAAGGCCTACCAAAAACCAGCGTTGGTGCATCAGAGAAAGATCTAGACCCGTAAAATCACTCAGCAATAAGATAGTTGGGGAGCAGTGAATGGTACGCCCAAGTACTATAGACATCCTATTGGATACCATACTCCAAAAGTCGCTCACCCCAGGGCACTCCCAGACCATGTGAACAAAGGTACCTATAGTACCTAGAGAGCATAGCTGGCAGTTAGGAGATGGATTTAATTTCATCAAGAATAATTTATGAGGAGTGCAGTAGAGTCTGTGTATGAAATTGTAGTGAATCATCTGATGGTTGGGATTACGCGAAGATAGGTCAAGCTTTGACCAGACTATGGACCAATTGATTGAAGAAGGTGCAATTGAGAGATCATGGCTCCAGCGACTATCCACTTGCAAAGGTTTTTCTGCATGTTTGGACATAAATGTGTATAGAGCAGAGACCAAGCCTTTGGTAGATGAACTGCCACATATTTTATGAATTGGATGAGGCACCATGTTTTCACCCCAGGGGACTCCGTATGCCCGTAAGGCGCTGCGGAGTTGTAGGTAGAAGAAAAAGGAGGTGCCGGGTAAATTGTAATGCGATTTCAAGTCCTGAAAAGATCTGAGCGCATTATCTGACATAATGTCGGAAAGGGTATTAATCCCTTTATCCCTCCACTGAGGGAAGGACATCGGGTGACCACCCAAGCAAAGGGCGAAATTATTAAATAAAGGAAGGTGAGGATGGAATTTAAAGTGATTGCTAGAGTGTGATTCCACAGTTCTCCATATGGCAACAAGATGTGAGATTAAAGAGCCAAATTTGGATTTACACATTTTGAGAGGGATGTTTGAGTAAATAACATCCTAAAGCCTATGTGGTATTACTAGATGTTCCTCTAATGAACGCCAGGCTACCTGAGCCTCTGGATCTAACCAGGTATGAAGAGAACGAAGGGTTGAGGACCAAAAATAAAACTGGAAATTTGGAAGTCCAAGGCCACCTGAGAGTTTGTGCCTCTGCAAAATAGACATTTTAATCCGTGGGCGTTTCCCTTTCCAGACATACCTGGAAACAAATGTATGTAGTTTATCCCAGTGACCAACTGGGGGAGCTAAGCGAAGCATTGAACTACAGAAGTTGACTCGCGGTAGGATGTTCATCTTTACGATAGAAGCTCTTGCTCGAAATGAATTAGGAATGGACGACCAACGCTCCAAATCGGATTCCACCTGCCTGAGAGTCGAGTTATAATTAACCGAGACTGTAGTTTGTAATGAAGGAAAAATCGATAGACCTAGGTATTTAAAATTGTCAACTACTGGAATAATGTTTGGTAAGGAAGCATGCCTCATAGTGTCGTTTAGAGGAAGGAGAGCTGACTTAGACCAGTTTATTTTGTAGCCAGAGATACTCCCGAATTGATCAAATATAGACAAAATATGTGGTGTAGATTTAATTGCATCACCAAGATAAAGCAAAATATCATCACAATAAAGAGAGATGAAATGATCTGTTCCATGGACAATAACAGGAGTATGGGTTGACTGACGCACCGTCTGGGCCAGAGGTTCCAAAGATAAAATGAATAAAGGTGGAGAAAGAACGCAGCCTTGTCTAGAGCTGCGGCCCACTGGAAACAACGAAGAACAGATATTGCCAGTCATTACCATGGCTGAAGGGGAGGCGTAGCGTTTTAATCATGTTGATGAAATGGATACCAAATCCCATATGCTGAAAGACAGCCCATAAATAGTGCCATTCAAGGCGATCAAAAGCTTTTTCTGCGTCCAGAGATAATACAGCACAGGGCGTTTGGACCTCAGCTGAAGTTTCGACAATGTGCAAAAGTCTGCGAACATTATCAGAGGATAAGCGAGATTTTACGAAGCCAGTTTGGTCAGGGTGAATGAGCTTATTCATAAGGGGTTCAAGCCTTAGTGCAAGCACTTTAGCAAAAAGTTTAACGTCAGCATTCAAGAGCGATATAGGACGATAATTTGCACATTCATTTGGGTCTTTCCCTTTTTTATGGAGTAAGGTGATTTTAGCGGTGTTAACATCTCTTGAAAAGGAACCACTTGAAATGGCATGATTGATCATGTTCAGCAATAGAGGGCCAAGTTGAGACCAACACTGTAAATATAGTTCTGGAGGAATTCCGTCAAAACCCGCCGATTTGCCTTTATTAAGACTGCGTAAAGCTCTCTCCAATTCGAGTAGGGTAAATGGTTTGTCCAGAGACGTAGCCTCATGGGGCAGCAATTTAGTAAGATTTAAATTCTTGAAAAATAAATCAAATTTAGAAGAGTCATGAGGAACTTCAGAACTATACAAGTTGGAATAAAAGGAGCGGAATGTCTCATTAATTAATTTGGGGTCCGTTACTAGAGCGCCAGCTGGTGTTTTAATGGCGGGTATGTGCGCAAAGTTTTCACTGGCACGAAGGCTTAAGGCAAGTGACCGGCTGGGGCGGGCCCCCTCAAAGTAATGGTGCTGGCGCGTATGATGGATAAGAAATTCAGCGTGCTGTCGGGATAGGGAATTCAGCTCATCTTTTATTTTATTACGTTGGGTGATTGAGTCAGGAGTTACGTTGTTGTGCATAGTACCTTCTAGTTGCCCGAGATCACCCTCCAGCTCAAGAATCCTGCGTTGACGCGTTTTGTTTAAATTAGAGGAAAACGATATGCAGTTACTTCTAATATAGCCTTTTACAGAATCCCATAGGATACGAGTGTCCTCTACTGAATGCAAGTTAAAAGATATGAATTCTGCTAGGCCAGATTCAAGTTGCACCAAAAAGCTCTCATTGCGCAGCAAAGAGGTATTGAAGCGCCAGCGTGGGGCGCGGTCACGAGATACGGAAAGGTTAGCCCTACAGATGACAGCCTTGTGATCTGAGAAGGCCAGGGGGATCATGTCCGTGCTTACCTTTTCGAGGAGATCCTTCGATACAAAAATGAAGTCTATTCTGGAAAATGAATGATGTCTTGCGGAAAAAAACGAGAAGTCTTGTTTATTGTGATTGGTAACGCGCCATATATCTATTACTGAAAATTCCTGAGCCCATTTCCTCAATGCAACCGACGCTGATCTCTGATCACTGCCCTCTACTACAGCCGTCCTGTCCACAGAGTGGTCCCAAACCGCATTAAAGTCTGCCCCTACGTTGGTTCTTTTTAAACTCCAACTCCCAAACCCCCTCCTGTTTTTGTAAATAGGCCTGGGCCTTTTTTATTTTCATTCCATTTTCTCCCAACGAAATGGCTAATGATTTTAGAAATAGGTTTAGCCTATTGGGTAGGCCTACTCACCCCACAGACCCACAGAAACACTCTTTTGAAATTGACTCCGGTCGGGACGAGTCTTTCAACCGATCTAGACCCGAAATTAATTAAACATTATTTTCAAATACTACAATCAATTCCATCACACAGAAATTTTAGAAGAATCCATTAGAACAGGTATCCCACCATTAGGGATGGCTAGGAAGGTAGCCCCCCGCTGCCACAGCGCTTACCAGTGACCAGGCCGCGTCCGCCTCCGGTCGTCCCACCGGTGCGGACCACCTCGGCAGTCATTGACCCTCCTGGCGTCCTGGAGACGAGCCTTGGATCTCCCACGCCGGACCCCGAGCCCCCAGTCACCATTCTCGCTTCCTCAACCCCTAGACCCAGCCGTCTCTCCCCTACAGGTGACGCGACCCGGAGGCGGCTCTGCCCGCCGTCCTCCTTGCTGGCGCTGACCTCTCCACCACCTGGCCAGGCGGAGGAACCTTCCCTGACAATGAAAAAGATAAACATCATTAATAATGGTTCAATTAAGAAATCTGACCCACTCACAGTTTGCGTTGAGATTCACCCTTGCCCTCTCACGCCTCCTCTGACCACTCCTGCTGATGTTGCCCTTGCCCCAGTGGGGGAAGATCCGAGTCGCCAAGCCCCGACTTCTCCTTCCCTTTTCTCTTCCTCTATGCTCAGTACTTCTTACCGCCAGCCCTGCATACACCCCCCTACGAACCGCAAAGCCACTATGTGGTCCCTCCCTATCAGAAAACCCATAATTATCACGGGCGATTCAAACTTGGCCCGGATTCCAAAAAGAAAAATGGACGACATCCAAATAGACAGCTTTCCAGGAGCTACATTAAGAAACCTAACAGCCGCTATCTGAGACACACATCTCCCAGACCGGACACTAAACTCATTTTGTTATCCATCGGCAAAAACAACTGTCTTAGAGAACAAACAGCCATCACAATAATCAAGGACACCCGACGTTTAATTAGGACAGCCAGAGAAAAATTCCCCCAGGCTGGCATTGCTATTCCCCTCTTAACGGTATCTATTTAACTATCCGCCACCCAACTCCGTTGTGTCAAGGCTTTTAACGACTTTATTAGAGATAATATCGAGGACGTTGACTCACGTGCTGGCTACCTTAACACACTGTCGACACTTAAATTCCAGACCGCCCATGACAACATTCACTGGACTCCGGAGACAGCGAAGTCTATGCTGGATGACTCAGCTGGGTTTATAGCCAGACCACCAGGCGCAGCGCCGTCCCCTCCGTCCTCAGTATCTAACGTCACTAACCTTTCTGCTCTTCATCTGTCCCCGTCAGAACAGGAGATCCTCGAACGAGGCCTCACCTTCATCCCCACACCGTCACTCCCAGACCGTGACCCGTTGAGACTACACCGTCTATCTGGGAACCAGCCATGAAGTCCGTCTCGAAGCCTATACGCCAGCTCATCGATCAGGACCTCCGTTCCTTCCGTGACCTCCGACCTCGACGTCCTGTAGGGGAGGACAATATTACTGCCCATCAACAACAGGCCCTCAAAAAATTAAAATCTCGCCATGAGATAATTATTAAACCGGCGGATAAGGGAGGGCAAATTGTAATTCAGGATCGAACTAATTACATTCTGGAGGCGACACGTCAACTTAATGACCCCCTCTACTATCGCCCTCTCACGCAGCCCATGTACCTGGAGACTCAGACGATGGTTAGGGTCTTAATTATTCTACCTTCTCCCCAAAATACACAAACCCCCAGAGAATTGGACTGTTCCATTCGTGGTCCCTCCGGGACGCCCCATAGTAAGTGACTGTGGCTCTGAATCGTACCATTTGGCGGAGTTTATAGATTTTTATATAAACCCCCTATCCCATACTCACCCGAGCTACCTCAAGGACACATATACATTTGTTAACAAGTTAAAAAATCTCACCGTCCCCGATAACACGTTTATCTTTTCAATCTATGTAGATTCCTTGTACACGAACATCGACACTGTCCTGGGCCTTGAGGCGGTGAAGAAAGCATTGGCTTCGTTACCTGATCCATCTCGTCCTGATACATTTATTTTAAAGTTTTTAGAAATCACTCTTATCCGTAACAACTTTTTATTCGAGAAATCGTTCTTTTTACAAATATGCGGCTGCGCCATGGGGAGGAAATATTCACCGGCCTACGCGGACATTTATCTGGCCGACTGGGAGGAATCTGCATTTCTTAAATGCCTGTCACGCCCCTTAATTTATTTCCGCTATCTAGATGATATCTTTGGACTCTGGGACAAATCCGAAACGGAATTCAACCACTTTATGCATAACCTCAACTCACACCACCCCCGTATCAAACTCAAACACACTCTCCATCTTCAGCAGGTCCCCTTCCTTGACACGATAGTTTTTTTCACAGAGACGAAGGATGGACACAAAACATTAGCCACCAAGGTTTATTTTAAAGACACGGACAGGCTTTCCTTATTATTTAACACCAGCTACCATCCCCGGCATACTTTCAGCTCCATCATCAAGTCACAACTAATCCGTTTCCACCGCATCTGCTCTCTACCCCACCACGTAGAGGAGGCCAGCAGGACCCTTTTCAAGGCCCTTAGACCTTGCGGCTATTCCAAACGTTTTCTTCGGACTATTAAAGGGGAAGTGACCGCCCTCTTCCAGCCAGGCCGGCCCGTTCTCCCTGGAAAAAAGAACACGGAACATAGGTTAATTCCATTCATTACAACATTCTAGCGACAACTAGGCCCCCTCAAGCAAGCTATAAAACAACATTTTAATTCCGCCAAACCTCAAACCGCCCCACTCGCTTATTTTAAAAATGTAATGTCATACCGCCGTAATAAAAATCTGCAGGACATGCTAGTCCATACGGCACACAACAAAGCAATACGCACAACCTTCGACCCCTATTTTACCAACCTGAAGTACATCTTCAACTGTCGAGCCGGTGTCCCCATCTCGCAGACCTTCACACTACTCTCCTGCAATGTCGTCTACGCCATCCAGTGCAAACTATGCAGGAGCATCTATGTGGGCGAAACGGGAGCTACTATCAAACCAAGGTTATAACAACACATTTACCATATTCAGAAAGGAACAAACGATAAACGGCTGTATACTCACTTCATTTCACATCATATCAACAACTTTTCATTGTCCGGTCTAGAGACCAATGTCGGTTGGTCCCTGGTCCAGAGGAGAGCTGCTGTAAGAAGGTGGATCTTTAAGCTTTCCTCCATAGCCCCGTTTGGCCTAAATGATGATCGGTCTCGCCCCTCCATCCGTCCCGGTCCTCATCATAACTTCCCCAGCATCCTTTCTCCTAAAACATAGCCACTCAATCAGTTCCTTACCATAACCTCTTCCCTCCCCCCCCTCCTAAACATAACCCTTCTCCCATATTTTATTTCTTTTATTGATTTTATTTCATTTTGTTTATTTTATGGAAGCAAAAGTATTTAACGTATTTAAATTGCTTGTGCCCGTGCCCTCCTCTCCTCCTGTTACATGGTAGTAGTGCATGGGAGACTACATGATAGTCCCATGTACTGCTGCATGGCGCATGAGGGAGCGCCCTAATCCTAACCCTAACCCTAACCCAGGGTTGGTAGACGCTGGGAATACCAGGAACTCTCCGCCATGGTTCCGGATGAAGCGTCTCGCCGCTCACTGGTCGACCACCTCGAAAACAGAGGATTCTTTGTTGTCGGTGAACCGTTGGAGGACGCGCATGGTGCAGAGCCCAGGTTGGTTGCGCTCACGATTTGATTAGCATTTGAGGGGACTCTTCTTTTTTCATGTCTCAAGTGTACATTGCTTTTATGAATCTGTGATGCATGTCAGCTCTCAGGAGACGGGGCACAGGCCTGGGCACAAGCGTCTGCTGGAGATGGCAGAGGGTCGGACAGAGGAAGCTTGCCATGGGCTCCTAACGGGCGAGCGGTTGCCGCAACATGAGATGACGCTGTACCGGTACTTTTGCATGGCCACCCTGACGATCACGCACCGTGTACCGGAAGAGACGGTGGTGGACTTCAAAGTAACTCATTCCAATGTTCCCTCCAGCCGGTTTCTGTTTCCCTCCAACTTTGACTCTGCTCGGTTCGAGTTGTTTGTATCCTCGCCTACAATAAGAGTCCCCCGTAACAGGTCACTGAGTGGAATGACAGGCAGGTGAGCGCCGGTGTCGGGGCGACGATCTACTTCCGAGACGGTGCGGACAGAGCTGTTTTCAGCGTAGACGAGGAGAGGGTGAGCAGAGCGTGTCTTCTTTTGTTTTCATGTTTTTGTTTTGTTTTTCACATTCAAGTGAAGAATTGAATGTGAAAAAAAGCAAGTGAAGAAAGCGTTTCCGCGGACGGGATTTCACAGCTTGGCCTTTCGTTTCCCACCGACAGTGGTTAGGTGCCTACTTCACGGCCATCAGGCCGCTCTACCTGACGCGGAAAGGGGAAGCAGCGGATGACCAGGGCTGCTTCTTCCTGGGGACCACAGGACTTCCCGTGGCCAATCCCAGGTCCGACTTGTGCCGTCTCTGGAGGCAGTGAGTGTACTCTTTTATTACTTAAACAGGGGTGTGGCAATCGCCCTCACTAAGCGACCAGAACTAGCAGGTTGCTTGGATAACTTGGAGCTGGTAGTGATTAGTTGGTTTTTGTTCTTCACACCTCTCCTCCACGACACAGCTGTCGGAAGATCTGCGAGGGAGCGGGCCCGAATCCGCCGCCCGTTACGGCCGAGGCCACGGGGACGTCTTCCCGGGACAAAAGGTAAACATTGTGCGTTGCGGCGCTGACACAAACACGTCCGACATCACAGCCGCCCGGTTGCCATGCGTGCTTTTCTCTTCCTGCAGTTCTGTGTCGGGGAAAGGGTCCCGTGACGACCAATGGGACGCTTTCGTCAGTGAATTCCCCGTAACAATAGGTGCCCTCGCGCCCTCCAAAGATAAGAGGAACTTGTCGGTGCCGGGTTTGGTGATGAACAGACGCCCTATTTCAATTGGAGGCGAATCCAGCTGGAAAAGCGTGTGCTACATGTCTCCAGTAGGCACCGGCTTGGTCTTTGTCAAACAGATACTGTATGCCGTCTGTGAAGAGCTGCTTAGTGTCTCACTATGACTGCATCTCCTTTTCCCATCGCCTGTGTGTCTTACCGACTCACATACACAATGCCTCACTCGCTCACTCTGTCGCTCAATCCCAGTCTCACTCATTCACTGCCTCAGTCACTGCCTCACGCCTCACTAACTCGCTCCCTCTGTTCTTACCAGCTTCCGCTGGCAGGCAGCGACCGACCGAGGCCAAAGTGGCAGCCATTGTGGCCAAGGAGGAGTGGAAAACGAATGTCCCCTCCCTCCCGGATGTGCTCCAGGCGTGGGTCTCCCCTTTAAAGGCAGCCATTGAGGACGACAAAGGTGTCCTCAAGTCAGTGGTGGAGCAAAGGTGGAAGGGGATCGATTTTAAGGATTTCAGAGAACACAAGGGTAGAGGTGAGGGAAGACAGAAAAGCACAGTGCAAACTTTACTGTGATGACTTTGCCATGGCAGCAAAATAACAGCTGTTTATGTGTTTGTGTTTCTCTTTCGCTCTTCTGTGCAGGCGTCATTGCCACCATGCCGTTCTCCAAAGGTGAAGTGATCTGCGACTGTCACGGAAAGCTCATCTCTGAATCGGTGGGGAAGAAGATGGATGAAATGCAGGAGGGAGTGATGTGCTACCTCTTCTTCGTCAGGGGCAGGCTAGGCAACAAGCTGTGCATCGATTCCCAGAACTTCCCCTGCGAGTGCCGCCCTGGATAGGACACCTTTGGAAGGCGCATGAACGACTCGGGCAAGGCGTCCAATGTGAAGCCTGTGGTGTTCCAGTTGAACTTCGCAGACGGACCCCAAGACACTGTCCTGTTCTTGGCCCAGAGAAACATAGCCGGCAACGAAGAGCTGCGTTGGGACTATGGTGTGAGACGGATGTCCTTCAGAGATGAGGGCATGGACCTGGCATGGCTGGATGACTGAAATGATTTGCGTTGGTTCATTGTGTTCCCTCATTTGTTGTTGCCGGTTGTTGCTGTTCTTGTTGTTGTTTAGTGTCATGTTTTGAATAAATGTTTGTGCTTCAAAGGACAACGCCTTGAATAGATGAACTTTATTAATCCCCGTTCATGTTAACATTACATTGACAAAGAGTGGGTGCCAGAAAAAGTGAAAAACACAACAGTGCTCGTTTAAGGGCTTAAACGTTGAGCTAACATTGCTACTGCAGGAAAAGGGCATGCATAAAATGTGCACTGCATGTGAAACATTCCGTAATGATATATGGGACAATTGCAATCACCAGACATGAGGATGAACAAATGTATTGCCACATAAGCAGCTTCAAGAAAAAAAAAAAAAAAAAAATTAATAAATGAAAACTTGCAGGGCCTGGACAAGCTTACACTGCATATCTACAGACCTACCCACCGCTGCTGGTAACTACCCATATACAGTTGATTGATTAAAATAAATAAAACACGCGCACGTGATGCTGGTTAGGGGCCGCTTCTGCCCTCTGGTGGCTGCTGAGGGGACCTCAACCGAGCACACTTAGGATTTGGCTGTGCAAAGCGGATACGGACAGCAGCATATGTGGTGCCGCGGTAATATCAATAGATGAATATAGATAACAGTGGCGGCTGGTGATCAGAGAAATGTTGGCGGGGCACAGTAATACACAGGGGGTCTGAGGTCGTCGTCGTCGTCACCCCCCATATTGTTTTTTTTTATTTAATAGATTTGATTTGGTGTATTCTGATGCATTCTTGGGATGGCCACTTTTACCTACTGTTCATTCAGATTCATAGACTACAACCCCTCCTCCCCCTGCCCTAACCATAACCCCGCCCCCCCCTGCCCTAACCATAACCCCGCCCCCTGCCCTAACGCTGCACCGAGCACACTTAGGATTTTGCTGTGCAAAGCCGCTACGGCCAGCAGCATATGTGATGCCCGACTCCACATCTCGGGGGGGGGAGGTCACACGGACTCGGGCTTGGCGCCGTTGGAAAGCCGCTCCTCCCTTTGGGGGGGGGGGGGGGTGCGTCTGCCTCCCGTTTCTCTAGCACCTTCCTGTCAAAACATATTCACCGAAAACGGCCTTCACCGGGGTGCACTTCGGTTAAAACCCCCTATCCTAACGGCCTGATTCCACCGGACGCGTTACGGCAACGTTACGGCTGCGGCACGTCTTGGCCGCGGTCACCGCAGCAGATAGGTTCCACCGTAATCAATGAGACCATTTCCACCGGGTGCGGCTGTGGAACGTCTCAGCAGCGTCCCAGAAGCGGTTCGCCGTGCCTCAGCGCTATCATTCCGTAGCATTCCTATTTTTGCCGCAAGAAGTTGCTGAACCGCGTCAATTTCAACAGAGCAGATCGAGCAGGCCAGGAAGTGAAAAAGTAAAAGCCTTAGAGCAAAATAAAACACAATACTCAGCTCATGTAGCCTATCACAACGTCAATTATGTACCAAATCATCCTTTTTATAAGGGCAATGGCCGGAAGGACAAAGCGTGGCATTTAATTGCAGTAGTTTTGGGAGTGGAAGGTGAGTACAATAGGTTTAGGATTATCGCGTGATCTCGTGATCTCGCGTGAATACGGCTGCCGCTGCGCTGCCGTAACGCGCCCGGTGGAAATGCAAGCAGGGCAAAGTCGCGGCCAAGACGTGCCGCGGCCAAGACGTGCCGCAGCCGTAACGCTGCCGTAACGCGTCCGGTGGAATCCCCGGGTAACCCTAACCCTAACCTTGACCTCCCCTTGGCCCTAATCCTAACCCCTCCCACCCCTGGCCCTAACCCCAACCCCCTCCCTCATCTAGCCCTTACCCTAACCCCGCCCCCCCTGGTCCTTAACCTAACCCCTCCCACCCCTGACCCTAACCCCAACCCCTCCCTACCCCCCCCAAAAAGACCACCCTACATGATCCCTATCCCAGCCCCCGCCCCCCCACAAAGGATCGCCTCTTTTTTATTTTCCTTACCATGTGTGTGTTGTTTTTCATTCTGCCCCCCCGCCATTTTAGTCCGAGTTCTTTCTTAATTCTCGGCCTAATTTGCAGCTGTTTGGGTTTTGTGCTCCGCTGGTCTGCTTCGTGTTGTATTTATACTAGTGAAGGGAAAAACGGTCTGTCTAGTTACTGGACCAGATGAAATGAGACGGAGAGGTAATAAAGTCTGTCGGCACGAGGACCTTGGATTTATTAAGTAAAGCGGCAACGGTTATACAGAGTCATAAGCGTGAGAAATCGAATATGTCTAAGTCCCTAATCAGCGCTGATGGTTCGTCCGGAGCTTCGCCTCCGTGGAAGGTCTGCTTCAGAAGAAGGTGAAGAGTCTCTGTGTGATACAGTCTTATACTGTATCTTCCTCCTGATGAGGTGTGTGCGTTTGAGATGTGTGTGGTTCTGTGTGTTTTACTTGACCTTGGCTCCCAGGCCCTGCTGTGTATGCCTCCTAACGGGGGAGAGCTCCTCGTGTCTCTCAGGCCCTTGGTATGGGCAGATAACGGGGGAGAGCTTCAAAGTGTCTCCTGTGTGCGGCTCTCCCGTTCTTGAAGATGCTGCCAGCCTGGGAAATGGGGCCTTCGGCTCCGGCCTTGACCTGACTATATTCTCATGTATGTGTTATGTGTTAAAAGTTGACTATATTGTAAGTTGACTGCCATGTGATGTGCTCATTAAGCTAGGGTAGGAGTTAGCTATACTTATAATGTACATGTGATGTACTCAGCAGGTTATTTTGCCCAACACTAGCGTGGACGCTCTGCGGCCATTTTGGTCCGAGTTCTTTCTTAATTCTCTGCCTAATTTGCAGCCGTTTGGGTTTTGTGCTCCGCTGGTCTGCTTCGTGTTGTATTTATACTAATTATCGTCACACATTGGTATCTTGGTGACCTCTAAAACCGCTGCTATTTAATGATTTGTCACGGCACTGCCTACGGAGGCCGCCATTTTAGATCGCAAATACTATTATGGTTTGGCGTCACTTAGCACCACCTGTTGGTGACCCAGATTGTGGCCAGCACCACGGCTCTCCATGCTTCATCTCCTGGATGTTTGTTGGTATTGCAACGTACAAAAATAACAATATTTCTATCTTTTTATTATGGTTTAATTCGACCTTACGATCGGCCCCCCTTCCTTTACCACTTTATTATTCACTCTCCCGGCTCCCCATTGACCCTTCCCTCGGCTCCTCCTCTTATCCAGGCCCCTATTATCATTTAATTTCATTAGCTTTTTATCTTTTATCACCATCCCGTGTCCCCCATTCCCCTGCCACCTTCTCCTTCATCCCCCATCCCCTACTTACCTGCTGCTTCCTCTTCCCCATTGTATACAGTGGGGCAAAAAAGTATTTAGTCAGCCACCAATTCTGCAAGTTCTCCCACTTAAAAAGATGAGAGGCCTGTAATTTTTATCATAGGTATACCTCAGCTATGAGAGACGAAATGAAAAAAATAATCTAGGAAATCACATTGTCTGATTTTTAAAGAATTTATTTGCAAATTATGGTGGAAAATAAGTATTTGGTCAATAACAAAAGGTCAAGTCAAGTCAAGTCAAAGTTTATTTATATAGCACGTTTTAAAACAACAGTAGTTGACCAAAGTGCTGTACACAAATACAATATAAAAAACAAAACAAAGAACAAGAAGGCTTAATATAGCATATTAGCAACAACAATGAATAAAATAAAATAAAATCTTAATCTGTATTAAAAGCCAATCTAAAAAAGTGAGTCTTTAGTTGCGTTTTGAACTGGTCTATAGACTGGGCAGATCTTTTGTCTGCACCTGGGTACATCCAGCAGCATCTGCTGAGCTGATCGAATTTCTCTAGATGGAGCATGGATGCAGACCAGCTCTGACATATATTTAGATGCCAGCCCATGTAGAGATTTAAAAGTAAACAATAGAATTTTGAATTTAATTCTAAAAACCACAGGAAGCCAGTGGAGAGAGGCCAGGACAGGGGTAATGTGGTCATATCGCCTTTTTCCAGTGAGGAGACGTGCAGCAGCATTTTGGACCAGTTGCAGGCGACGGAGCAGACATTGGTCCACACCAAAGTATAAAGAATTACAGTAGTCTAGACGGGACATTATGAATAGGTGAATGACTCTTTCAAAGTCCTTTGGTGGGAGATACGGCTTTACTTTCGCTAGGAGTCGCAGCTGGAAGAAGCTTGTCTTCACGACTGAGCTTATTTGCTTGTTAAATTTAAAACCATTGTCGAAAATAACTGAGGTTTCTGACAGAAGGGCGGCTGTAGGAGGCAAGGGGACCAAGAACACTGTCGATGTCATCCAGCAGTTCGGATTTGCCAAAAACAATTATTTTGGTTATATTATTGTTTAGTGATAGGAAGTTAAGTTCCAACCAGGTTTTCACATCTTTCAGACAGTTTGACAATGCATTTGTTGATTCTTTGTTTGAATTTAACGGCAGGTATATTTGTAGATGAAATGACGAAATGTTGTGTTTTTTAAAAATGGAACCTAGGGGCAGCAGATATAGCGCAAAAAGAATTGGAGATAAAATCGAGCCTTGGGGGACCCCACAGACTAGTGGGGCTGCAGCTGAGGAGTACTGACCTAGATGAACAGAGAAGGTTCTCTTTGACTGATATGACTTGAACCATTTTAGGACATTTCCAGTAATACCAACACAAAGTTCCAGGCGGGTTAAAAGAATCTGGTGGTCGACTGTGTCAAAGGCAGCAGTCAAGTCTAAAAGCACGAGCGCAGCAGAGCTCCCCGAGTCAATAGTTGGGGAGCAAAAGGTAATCTCAATACTTTGTTACATGCCCTTTGTTGGCAATAAGGGAGGTCAAACGTTTTCTGTAAGTTTTTACAAGGTTTTCACACACTGCTGCTGGTATTTTGGCCCATTCCTCCATGCAGATCTCCTCTAGAGCAGTGATGTTTTTGGACCTTCGCTGGGCAACACAGACTTTCAACTCCCTCCAAAGATTTTCTATGGGGTTGAGATCCGAGGCCTGTTTCAGGTAGCTGGTTTTGAGGCAACCCCGAGTTTGTTCGCTCTGAGTTAATGGAAACTCTGGGTTTTCCGTTTCAGGTAGCAGGTTCAGCGCAACCGAGAGTTAGTTGCTGCGGCAACATACGCCGTGGACCTAACCTGCTCGGGAGGTGGTTAGACCTACTCTGAGTTTGTTGTCTATAAGGCTGAAGGCAGCTCTCCGACAGAAGGAAGTGTTAGAAATGGCATGTCCTTTTCTAAGAGAGCCCGTGGACGTAGAGGCTGCGATCCTCAGAAGGAATCTCCGTGAGGAACGATTATTAAGACCCCGTTTGGATATACTTTCTTTTCCTGATCATTTTCTTCACGAGCGCTATCGTTTTTCAGCGCAATCTATCATTTATTTAGACCAACTTCTAAGCCCCCATGTTAAGTGTCAAACGCACCGGGGGCATGCTTTAAGTTCAATTCAAATTATTTGTGTCGCACTCCGTTTTTTTGCAAACGGCAGCTTTCTTTACAACGTCGGTGACGCCGAGCACATTTCAAAGGCAACCGTGTGTCGGTCTGTCAGAAATGTGACTTTGGCACTTAAACGTTTTCTTTACACGTTTGTTATGTTTCCAAGTCACCGACCTATAAGAACAATCAAGGAAGAGTTCTACAGAATTGCAGGTAACAGTAGCAACAATGTAGCCTATTTGTTTCTTGGAACGTTTTAATTTAATAAATAATATGCACAATTTAATTAAATGAATTAATTTGTAATGTTCTAGATTTTCCGGGTGTCATCGGGTGCATCGATGGAACTCATATTCCTATTAAAGCTCCTTCAGTGCATGAAGGAGACTATGTTAATAGGAAGTCCTTCCACAGCATCAATGTGCAGGTACAGGTGAAGGCCTAGACCTTCAGCATTTTAAATTAAAGATACTTAACAAAACAGCCTCTGTATCTAATTATACTCCTCTGCAATTTGAAGGTTGTATGTGATGCCAGAAACATCATCACCCAAGTGGAGGCAAAGTGGCCGGGGTCTGTGCATGACGCACGCATATTTCGGGAGTCTAATTTGAGCACTCGCTTTGCCATTGGTGAGTTAAGCCTATATTTGAAGGATTTATAATCCATATTTGTTCAGATGATTAATATTTCACCTGTATCGTAGGAGAGTTCGACGGTCATGTTTTAGGTGACAGAGGGTACCCCTGCCAGCCTTGCCTTCTGACCCCGTATGCCGATCCCGTGCCAGGACCACAGCAGCGCTACAACCTGGCGCATATGAGGACGAGAGCCAGGGTCGAAAACACTTTCGGGATCCTGAAGGCAAGATTCCAGTGCCTCAAAATGCTGCGAGTCACACCAGAAAGGGCATGTGATATAATAATTGCATGTGTGGTTCTTCACAACATCGCGATTTGGAGAGGGGAAAATTGCCCACCTGCAGTTGCAGATGAGCAGCCCATAAACCCAAACCATGCCATGGATCCACAGGACGGAAGGGTGGTTAGAGATAGACTCTGCCAAAATCATTTTGTTTGAGTTTTCTATGTAGGCCTAGTTAAATGTATTTTATTATTTCCGAAATGTTTTCTTTGGCATTCTTTCGCCTTCCTGTATAATAATAAATTTAATTTAGAGGCGCCTTTCAAGACACCCAAGGTCAAGTTTGTATGATAGTAAACTCGTGTGACAGTCCCAGCCTCTGGTAGGGGGTGACACTGTTCAACAAAATAACTTGTCCCACCACAGCCCGTGTTCTAATAAAGACATTCTACTTTTTATGAGGATTTCTTTATTTCCTGAAAGCACAAAAAAAAGTCATTCATATTGGGTATGTTTTTGGAGCAGGAAACAGCATCCCAGTTTGTACATCACCCACCTTTAACTTGTGTTCCAAAATTTGGATCTCCAAAGCATCCTTTTGCATCTTTTGCCTTATGTGGTCCATTTCTAAGTCTGCTTTGTTTATTTGTTTTCCCAGATAGATTTTATAGAGCTCTTTGACTGGAAGCTATAGGAATGCAAAAGATGACATTGGATTTCACAGTGCCAAGTACAGCGTTTCATTATAATTCCAGGGAGAATCTTACAGAGGTAAGCTGTGAAGTAGAGCTAGAAGTGGATGGCCTCTCATTGAATTCGATTTCATCCTGTTTAAGAGAAAGAAGATGTCAGTTTTAAATTGTACAACGCTGTCATCAACTTTTAGATGTTATTTTTAAAAGGTGTTAACCTCAATAGGCCTTTCCTCTTCCCTTTCAAATGCCGCAGACAATGTTTCTCCATCATCTTCCTGTAATGACATTAACAGTTGGGTTCAGCAATTATCAAGACATTAATAATCTGTGGAAGGTGAAGAATTGTTACAATTGCATGGAGGTTGGTGAGGGCATCTGGTTCCAGTAGGTTGATGACGCCATCAGTAACTGGAAGAAGATGATGAGACAGTGAAATTATTACTTGAGCCAGAATATTGCCCCATCTAATTTGCAACGCGCTGGGTTGCGTGTACACATTTAATTATTTTGAATAACCAACCTCTGATAAAGGCACTTCTATCCTGGGGGGGGATCAGAGGAGCTCCCCCCAGGGATGCCCTCAGCCACAGGACGCATACTCTGTTGGCTGAGGGCCATCTCCTCAGCCACTGTGAGGGCTGCAGGTGGTGGACCCCCTCCAGTCTTCCGGGCCTCTGCTTTTTTTCGATTTGCTAACGTGGAGGGAAATGTTACCCTAATATTCAGTAAGCGCTATTTTGAAGACACATATATATGTATATACACATACATACATACATACATACATACATGCATACATATAATGCATTTTGCCTAGGAGTAGCCTTCTAATATATCTAAATCCTATTAAATATTGGCAGTGTTGGGGTGGCTGAGAAATGTAGGCCTACTACTTACATTTTGCCTACTGCTTAAATATAGACCCATCACATGTTGAATATAGCTGTTAAATTAGGTAGAGCAGGCAAAACAGCACAATTGATTTGATTTCAATTAAACATTAGTTTACCTGTTTGAACTATATTTTTATACTTCATTTTCATTTGCTGCCAAGTCCTCTTGGGGCAACTCGGGTTGTTCCTGTGTAAATTGACACACAGACACACACACACAATTTACATATTGAATAAGTGGAAGATATTAAACTTTCCTCTTATTTTATTTTACTATTTTATTTTACTCACGCATTGACTTGTTCGGCTATTTCCTGCCAAGCTCTCTCTCGTGCTCTCGCTGCCGCGGCGGTATTGCTTTTTTGGGTGAAAATGTGTTCCTGCTCGGCATATGCGTGCATTAATATTTCCAATTCCGTGTGTGAAAAGTAACTGGATCTACGTTTTTGGTCCATATTGATCATGTTATCAGAGATCCATTGATGATGGCTCTTTATAGTCAACAGGCACGCCCCCAACCCAGCGTGAACACGCTCAGAGTTGATTAACCCAACGCTGATCACCTGTTCTGAAACCGAAAACCCAGAGTTGCTTTTCAACCCTGAACTCTGAATCAACCAACTCAGATCGCAGGATTAAACTCAGAGTATGTTAAACCAGCTACCTGAAACAGGCCTCTGGAGACTGGCTAGGCCACTCCAGGACCTTGAAATGCTTCTTACGAAGCCTCTCCTTCGTTGCCCGGGCGGTGTGTTTGGGGTCATTGTCATGCTGAAAGACCCAGCCACGTTTCATCTTCAGTGTCTTTGCTGATGGAAGGAGGTTTTCACTCAAATCTCACGATACATGGCCCCATTCATTCTTTCCGTCACACGGATCAGACGTCCCGGTCCCTTGGCAGAAAAACAGCCCCAAAGCATGATGTTTCCACCCCCATGCTTCACTGTAGGTATGGTGTTCTTTGGATGCAACTCAGCATTCTATCTCCTCCAAACACGACGAGTTGAGTTTTTACCAAAGAGTTCTATTTTGGTTTCATCTGACCATATGACATTCTCCTAATCCTGTTCTGGATCATCCAAATGCTCTCTAGCAAACTTCAAACGGGTCCGGACATGCACTGGCTTTAGCAGTGGGACACGTCTGGCACTGCAGGATTTGAGTCCCTGGCGGCGTAGTGTGTTAGTGATGGTAGCCTTTGTTACTTTGGTCCCAGCTCTCTGGAGGTCATTCACTAGGTCCCCCCATGTGGTTCTGGGATTTTTGTTCACCGTTCTTGTGATCATTTTGACCCCACAGGGTGAGATCTTGCGTGGAGCCCCAGATCGAGGGAGATTATCAGTGGTCTTGTATGTCTTCCATTTCCTAATAATTACTCCCACAGTTGATTTCTTCACACCAAGCTGCTTACCTATTGCAGATTCAGACTTCCCAGCAGGTCTGGTGCAGGTCTACAATTGTGTTTCTGGTGTCCTTTGACAGCTCTTTGGTCTTGGCCATAGTGGAGTTTGGAGTGTGACTGTTTGAGGTTGTGGACAGGTGTCTTTTATACTGATAAGGCGTTCAAACAGGTGCCATTAATACAGGTAACGAGTGGAGGACAGAGGAGCCTCTTAAAGTAGAAGTTACAGGTCTGTGACAGCCAGAAATCTTGCTGGTTTGTAGGTGACCAAATACTTATTTTCCACCATAATTTGCAAATAAATTCTTAAAAAAATCAGACAATGTGATTTTCTGGATTTTTTTTTTCATTTTGTCTCTCATAGCTGAGGTATACCTATGAAAAAAAAAAAATACAGGCCTCTCATCTTTTTAAGTGGGAGAACTTGCACAATTGGTGGCTGACTAAATACTTTTTTGCCCCACTGTATATGTTACTTTAGTTGTATTTATAATGTAAATAAGGATGCTAATAATGAAGCCCCCCATTGGATGCCTCTGCCCCAGACGTCAACTCTCCCCTCCCTCCTACGTGTTTGTATATAAGTATTTGTTTTCGTGTGTTCTCGTTTGTGCTTTGTAACCGCGGCTTGCTTGGATTCTCTACTATACGGTCTGTTTCTATTGCTAATCAATTGAACCTGATGAAGTCAGTATTCTGACGAGACGTCGTACTCTGCTCACAGCAGCCTAATTTCCAAATAAATAAGGATATTGGCTGGATCGCACTTGTCTCATTCTCCGCTAGATACCTTACAGTGTAGCTTAGCATCTTTCCGCTATCGTTCGAGTTCCTGCACCACTCAGAGAGAACCATGCATCCCAACGACCTCCTAGCTAACGGTGAGTGGACTCTGGTCCAACGGGGACGCCGAAGACGGGCTCCTCGGGACCCCCACTACCCCCCACCGCTGATGGACTCCTACGCGTGGGTTGCACCTGCCCCGGAGGCCCGTTTCCATCACCTTGACAACAGACATGAACGCCTCTGGGCTCCACGCCATCCGTCACCCAGGCGATGGGAGCAACACGCGAGACCCGGTAGGGACTGGTCTCCCTACGGGCCTGCCCGTTACCATCACCATGAGGGCTGGTCTGAGGCCTACAGACCGGCCTACTCGCCGACCGGCCTACTCGCCTCCTCGCCGACCGGCCTACTCGCCGACCGGCCTACTCGCCTCCTCGCCGGGAGACGCAGAGGCCTCCCTATCGCCGCGCACCTGAGACGCGTCGGGCTCCTCGCCGCCCTGCTTGGGCTCCGGGCCCCCCGCCAGACCCCGGGGGACACGGCCACAGGTGGGGCCTCCACCTCCGCGTCCTGACCCGCGACCCCGAGACCGGCCCCGACCTCCACGACGCCCGGAACCTCCGCTGTCCACCGCGGCGGGCACTGGGTCTGCGCGTCCGCTTCCACCCAGAGAGGCGCCGCGCGCCCCGGCTCCTCAGCTCTCTGACGACCCGGACTTCAGTCTGAAGAACAGACTGATTCTGGCGGCCCTGAAGGCCTCTCACCACCTTGCCAACTCCGAAGGCCCTGAGCCCCTTCCCGTAGTCGCCAGACTCGCGGAGTCCCTGAGGGTCTCCATACGCCATGCTGTCCGCAACGCTACCACCGCGCAGCTGATCGACGGCAACGCACGCAACTGGGAACACACCACGATGCTGCTGCTCCGGGACCACTACAGGGCTGCCGTGGACGAGAAGGTGGGTGCTCTCCTCCTGCTTCTAGACCCCATCTGACGTCCGAACTTCGCCGTGGCGCTGGCCTGGGCTCAACGCCACTTCGGGGAACGCCTGCGCCTGGAGACGGTGTACGCGCTGCGCTCTCGCCTCCGGGAGGAACTGGACACCCCGGTTCCTCCTCCCGTTCCTGGAGCCGTGCTGCCGCGCTTCTCCCAGCCTGCTGGACCACCGCCACCTACCCCCGGCTTCCGGATCCCTGGGCCCGGTCTGGAGGCCCTTGACTTGTCAGTAGGTCTTTTGTTGGTAACACTTCCCTTTGTCCTTTGAGCTTCATTAGGTATTTCAAGCCAAGTTTATATCTTCTTAATTCTAGCGGCATCTCACCCATTTCTATTAGTCATGCTGCTATTGCAGTTATACAGAATGCTCCACAGCACACTCTTAAGGCTTTTGCTTGGACTATGTCTAATTTGTTTAACACTGAAAGAGCTGCTGATCCATAAACCATGCATCCATAATCAATTGCTGATCTCATCATTGCTCTGTAAATCATCATCATTGATTCTCTATCAGCCCCCCAGTCTGAACCAGCCACACACCTAAGGACATTATTTATTTTCCCACACTTCAAAGCTACCATCTCAATATGCTTTTTCCCTGTCATTCTTTCGTCCAACCACATTCCTAGAAACTTAAAATACTTTCTCAAGATTGTTGTTGGACAATTTAATTGTCTGTGATGGCATCTTTTTCTTATTTCCAAACACCATGCACTTAGTTTTTTCTGTAGAAATTTTAAAACCCCAGTCATTGGCCCACTCAGTCACTTTCTCCAAAGCACCTTGAATTTGATTAAACAGATAGGGGAGGTTCCTCCCTCGCTTCCAGATAGCCCCATCATCTGCGAATAATGAGAAACCAAATCCTCTCCCCACTCTACTAAACATGCCATTCACTATTATATTAAAAAGAACCAGACTTCACGCTACCTTGAGGGGTTCCATTCTCCACCTCAAACTCATCTGATGGTTCACTTCCAATCCTCACTTGAATTGACCGGTTACATAAAAAATTCCTGATCCAGTTAAACATTCTCCCTCTGATTCCAGCATCATCATATGCAATTTGTAACCCTTCCTTCCATAGCATGTCATATGCTTTTTCAATCTCGAGAAAGACCGCTACTACTGCTTCCTTATTTGCCATAGCTTTCTTTATGTCCATATCTAAACTTAAAACGGCATCCATTGTCGACCTTCCCTGCCTAAATCCACTCTGATGAGTCACAAAAAACCCACCTTTCTCCAGCTTATCCACAAGTCTATCCGTTATCATACGTTCCATTATTTTGCACAAGACAGAAGTCAAGGCAATTGGTCTATAGGAACTAGGGCTATCCGCTTGCTTTCAGGTTTTACAATTGGAATAATTACAGCATGTTTCCATTCTTTAGGCAGACACCCACCCTCCCACACATTATTAATTAGGGCAAGCATTTCCTCCCCCATAAGGTCCCCGGACTGTTAAAATGATTTGACGTGACAGCCACCTATGTGTTAGTCTGGCCCATCTGTTGATTCCCTTACCCATTTTACGAGATTGACATGCCTTCCGTTATTACAGGTTTGCGCAGATAGTATAGTGCACCCTCTAGCTATTACTCCCATAAAGACTCGATCACTGATAAGTATGAACAGGATTTATTTAAATAACGACATGGGAATATTTTGCATGGTAAATCTTTGGCATGAGCCCCGTCACTGATCCAGGGTGACGTGCGGACTCGGCGTATCCTGCCAGGACTAGCAGGGGCGGAGCCTTCCCCTGGACAAGTAGACTGAGGCCGACCTGGTGGTGGTGGGGTAGATGGAGGTGCGTCGAACGAAGACCTGAGCAGCAAAGACATATGTTAGACTACTCTTTATAGAGCAGGTGTAGGCAGGTGATTGGCGGCCAGCCGCGCGTGATTTGAGTCCTCCTGGTAGAACTACCAGCAAGCTTAACATTTCTCCCATAAAGACTCGATCACTGATAAGTATGAACAGGATTTATTTAAATAACGACATGGGAATATTTTGCATGGTAAATCTTTGGCATGAGCCCCGTCACTGATCCAGGGTGACGTGCAGACTCGGCATATCCTGCCAGGACTAGCAGGGGCGGAGACTTCCCCAAAAGAGAGGACGTAGGCCTACGCCGGAAATAGGTGATAACTCGGCATGTCCTGCCGGGACTGGCAGGGGCGGAGCCGACCCCAAAAATAGAATAGCGAAAGGGGGTAATGAGACCATACATACCCGCGTAGAAGAAGTGGACAAGGATCTATACTGCTTCTGGAAGATAAAAGGCATACCCAATATACGACATATTAAGAGTCAATCATACATACCGTAAAATGATAAGCTTAAGACCGTCAGCGAGATCGATGAATCATGTAAAAGCAGTTGACTTAAAATACCTCAGCGAGATCAATTAAAATTTAGAGCACTCTGCAGCTGTTACGCAGCGAGCCACGAGTGCTTTCGTGCTGTACCAACTGCCGTGGTCGATTCACTCTCCGGGGTCGCTGCGTGACCTGAGTGCTTTCGCGTTGAACCACCGATGTGGTCAACAAACTCACGAGTGCCCTTGATGTGCCACCGACGTGGTCACGCATTCACCGGTGTTGCTGCAGCAAATATTGTGTACTTCCGTGTTGAACACCGACGTGGTCAACGAAATCCCGAGTGCCCTTGCTGTGCCACCGACGTGGTCACGCACTCACCGGTGTTGCTGCAGCAAATATTGTGAACTTCCGTGTTGAACACCGACATGGTCAATGAACTCCGAGTGCCCTGCACTTGAGCTTTTGATATTATGCCACCGACGTGGTAATTAAATTTGCATGTGCCTGAGTTGTGCCCACCGACGTGGTCAACGCACTACCATGGTTGCTGCAGCGAACATGAAGTTCTGTGTTGTACCGCACCGACGTGCGCAACAAACCCACGAGTGCTTGAGTTGTTCCCACCGACGTGGGCAACGCACTCACCGGATTTGCTGCAGCCAACGTAGAGTTCTGTGTTGTACCGCACCGACGTGCGCAACGAACTCACGAGTGCTTGAGTTGTTCCCACCGACGTGGGCAACGCACTCACCGGGGTTACTGCAGTCAAACCATGAGTACTAGATAACGTGCCACCGACGTGGTCATACTCACGAGTGCCCTTGATGTGCCACCGACGTGGTCACGCACTCACCGGGGTTGCCACTGCAACCTTGAGTTTTATTTTCCTATGTTACGCCACTTTCGTGACAGCGAACTCAAGAGTGTTTTCTAGATGATCCACCGACGTGGTCACACTCGCCGGGGTTGCTGCTGGTTAACCTGAGTTATGAAACCGAATTTTGCTTTATGAATTTAGTACCTGATAACCACCACCGCCGGTAGTTGCAAATAGTGTTGCTTTTGGCAATGAAAATTATGACTAAGAGTCGTCATCAACAAACCTTTATCGCGTGAGAAAAACGAGACTGGACGCAACGTGGATGCTGGGTGTGTGACAATAGCTGTGATTAAATGCATAGTACAATATAGTTGGGGAATAAAACAAGACAAAAAAGTGTTTTACAAAAATAAGACTGCTAAAATGTCTCTTCATTTTCGTTGACCTAAACTAGGCGATAAAGACTTATAACGTTATTTTGTTCAACTGGAACTTCAACTGTTCCAGACATAACATCGATTTTCAACCGTTTACCTTATTGAACAAAACTACGAACTTGTAACTTCGATAACATCTAAATGGAATTACGATAACACTGGAAAGAGTATGAATGTAACTAAAACTAATAAAAACTAAAATGACAGCTTGACACAAGACTAGACCAACACTAGAAAGGAAACAGGCCACCAAAAACAGCTATGGTTGCAAACGTGTAAAACCTGTCTTAACCGACGTTAGAGAGCATCGTGTGTGCTTGAAGAAAGAACCTTGAATTCGACCGGATGTAGGACGTCGAGTTCTGTGTTGCACCGCACAGACGTGTGCAACGAACTCACGACTAGTGCCTGAGTTGTGCCCCAGTTGTGCGTTGACGTGGTCAACGCACTCACCGGGGTTACTGCAGTCAACCATGAGTAATAGATAACGTGCCGCCGACGTGGTCATAGTCACGAGTGCCCGAGTTGTTACCGCTGCGCTTTGGTCAACGCACTCACCGGGGTCGCCGCTGCGAACCTTGAGTTTTATTTTTTCCATGATATGCCACCAACGTGACACCGAACTCAGAGTGTTTTCTAGATGATCCACCGACGTGGTCGAACTTGCCGGGGTTGCTGCAGGTTAACCTTGAGTTATATAGCCGAATTTTGCTTTATGAGTTTAGTACCTGATAACCACCACCACCAGTAGTTGCAAATAGTGTTGCTTTTGACACCGAAAATTCTGACTAAATGTCGTCATCAACAAACCTTTATCGCGGGAGGAAAACAATGCTGGTCATATGACAATAACTATCATTAAATACGTAGTGCAATGTTGTTGGCGAATACAAACGAGACTGAAAGTGTTTTACAAAATAAGACTGCTAAAATGTCTTCATTTCCGTTGACCTAAACTAGGCGATAAACTGTAATAACGTTTTGTCCAAACGGAACCTCAACTTTTTAAGGCATAACAACATCAATTTTCGACAGTTTACCTTATTTAACAAATCTACGCACTTGTATCTTTGATAATATCTAAACGGAATTTCAATATGTTGCATATTCTTGAAGAGAGTTGTCCAATCCCGGGATTCTTTTAACTGACTTCATTTATTATAAAGTCGGCATGTTTCGGTATGGTAACTGAAGCTTAACGGAGGGAATTGTATCTAACGCGTGTGAGAGGAAAGTACCGTGATCTACTTCAAGCCCCCGGGCTTAGGCCCGGGGTGGCTCTCTGCCGTCTACCTATTGATCTCTGGCCTCTCGAGTTCGAAACCACCCGCTAGAGAGGACGTCAAGTGGGCGTGGCCTAGTGGGCGTGGCCGGGGTGACGTAAAGGCTTCGGCTCCTTCTGTGGTGGAGCAGCCTTCAATAAGGTCTTGCTCCCCTTGTGGCTATGTGAGAGAAATGCAGCTTCTTAAAATACTTATCACATATCACTAGAAAGAGTATGAACGTGTCTAAACTAATAAAAACAAAAGTGACACCTTGACACAAAGACTAAAACTAGAATGGAAACAGGCCGCCAAAAACAGCTGTAGTAGCAAACGTGATAAACCTGCCTTAACCGACGTTAGAGCATCGTGTGCGCTTGAAGGAAGAACCATGAATTCGACCGGATGTAGGATTCGTAAGCTGTGGAAGACCGCCTTCCCAGCCGTTAGATAGACGCGACCGGCAACCCTTGTTCAGCGGCTGTGGTTGCCGCTCCAATCCGGAAGGAGTGGCCAATGTAGAGGGGAGATGGTGGGCAGCACCCTTCTACCACCGTCGCGAGATTGACTCTGAACCACCCTTTAGTCATTGGCAGGCTGCAAATAAACAGGGGATTCGGGGACGTGCGTTGCCGAAGCTTGAGATAAAGGAACATGGAAGCGTAAGGACAGAGAGTTGTTGATTCTTGAAATGATAATAGTAACAGCTGCTCCTAGGCTATCGCTTTTAGATGAAAAATGCCTTGCAGAGAAGGTGACATCAGCGAAAGTCAGGCCCCGTGTAGGGGAAAAAGTCTGAGTAGGAGACGTGTACGCATTTGCGCATAAACCCAAGAACGCATAAACCCGAGAACGCCTAAACCCGTAGAACGCATGAACCCGTAGAACGCATGAACCCGTAGAACACCTGAACCCGTAGAACACATGAACCCGTAGAACGCTGTGAGAAACACTGACTCGAGTAATATGTTAAAATAAGGATGAAAACTCCCAGAGAGAGCACGCTAATCTATTCAAAATATCGATTGAGTTGGAGTGGCCAACACACATAAATAATTGTAATACACCAAAATTGTTAACTGACATACATGGCTAAACAAGCAAATGAAAAATTAAATACCCTGTGTAGGGGAAAAAGTCTGAGTAGGAGACGTGTACGCATGGACGCATGAACGCATGAACCCGAGAACGCATGAACCCGTAGAACTGTGAGAAAACACCGTCTCGAGTAATATGTTAAAATAAGGATGAAATCTCCCAGCTCTGAGAGAGCACACTAATCTTTTTGAAATATCGAGTGAGTTGGAGTGGCCTACACACGTAAATAATTGTAATAGGCCTACACCAACATTGTTAACTGTCATAAACGAGCAAATGAAAAATTAAATACCAACGCGACTGAAGCTATTAACAATAAGACTATAAATAATATATAAAATGATACCATAATGTACCTGTTCTTTGTCTTTGGATCTTTTGATAAATTGAACGATATGTGAATCGCATTGCGAGCAGAGGAACGTGAGAGTTAGTGAGCAGCAGCTGAACCAATCTAAAAGGCCCTTCGTCAATAAAAACCTTTTAGTAATAATCAGTTACCACAGTGCCTAAAACCCATCAACTTCATTCATGTTAAAGTGAAGGAAAAAACCTCAGACACAAGGAGTTAACCGAACAGTGCACGGTATAAAGATAATTATGAACCTTTGATTGCGAACGTAGAGTTCTGTGTTGTACCACACCGACGTGTGCAACGAACTCAACGAATTCAACCGGATGTAAAATCCGTATGCTGTGGAAGACCACCTTCCCAGCCGTTTTGACGCTGCTTTGTTATCGCAAAACATGGTTATACGTTAACGCCCCCATGCTTTGCCCCACAGAACGCTAGCTGCTACGATAGGGTAAAGCTCGAACAGCGCAGACGACTCTGACCCTAGGGCGAACGTACCAGCTTCGACTGGCCATCCCTCAGCAACCTTTGCCCTTGGAAGAAACCCCCTAACCCAATCGAGGGAGCCGCATCCTGAATCTGGACTGGTAGAGCTGTGAGAGAAAATACGCTGCGGGGGCTAACGCGGGGACTGCAGTAGCCATGGTAGCAGGGCACGTGCCAGGTGCGTAGCCTGTGAAGGCGGAGGAAGCCGAGCCTGATGGTTGCTGGAAGTAGAAAGGCGCCGTGGCGACCGACGACAGCGGGTTGGGGGCCTGGACCCGTCCGGGAGTTCCGCATGGCGTTTCGACGGCGTCCATCCTGGCGCCAATGCTTTGCACCAACTCGGCGAGGGTTTGTAGAACCAGGCGGATGTCCGTGTTGGGAACGTGTTGGTGGTGTTGTTGAGGATACCGGGGACCGAAAAGAACGGCTTTCTGCGCTCGCTTGCCGGGACCAGAAGTAGTAGGCCGACCAGCACGAATCCGAAGTTATGACCTCTTGGTGTGTATTAACCGACGTAGCAACTAAGCGACGAGATATGCGAGATAATCAGAAGCACAGTAAAGCAGCAGCATGCGTCGAACGAAGACCTGAGCAGCAAAGACATATGTTAGACTACTCTTTATAGAGCAGGTGTAGGCAGGTGATTGGCGGCCAGCCGCGCGCGATTTGAGTCCTCCTGGTAGAACTACCAGCAAGCTTAACATGTGTCAAAACAACAAATGTATCAAAGGGTTAGTAGTATGTAGTGGAGTAGGGATAAGTGTTTGTAATAACGCCGCATAAAATAACGCCGTTAGGTAACGCCGTTATTTCTTCAGTAACGGGGTAATCTGACTAATTACTGTTTCCGTCGTTACAACGCCGTTACCATTACTGTACATTAAATGCGGTGCATTACTATGAATTGATTGAATAAACTGCGTCCTCCGAACGCACCCCTGGCTCCACACACAAACTGCTAGTGAGGAGACCGGGTGGGTTAACAACGAGATAAGCGATTATGATTGGCTAAGGCAGAGTCATGTTTCACGGTAGCCATTTTAGGCCATAAGGTGAACCAGGAAAAAGTGGCTAGAAAGTGATTTTCGTTCCCACGTCTGGGCACTACTCTTTTTTTGCATTTTTGCATAGACAATACCATTGTGGACATCAGATTAAAAGTTCTCCGCAAAATATCCTGCAGTTTTTTTTTAAGAGCCATAAATGTTTGAAAATAGGAATTACAAAAAAACAAATCTTATACAGCTGTTTTTTCTTGTAAATGTATTTACATTCATTCTGGAAACAGAATCTCTCCCACAAATTGACATTCATACATATACCTAACATTTGAGACAAGTATTTTAGCATTAATATACTTTCATTTGAATTTAAACCATGAAATGTACAAAAAAAAAAGAGAAAAACGCTTCAAAATAAGTGAATAGCAACCTGTACAATTGAACATACACATGGTACATTTTGCTTAACAATGATGATTTCAGTAGATACTGTGTTATAAGAGGAAGTAAAAAAATAAATAAAATAAAGAACGCTTTGGCCCAAAATGGATGACATCAATCAAAATATCGAATAATGCCGAAAAAAGGATAATACAACAAAAACTGCATTACAGTTCAGAATCTGTACACAATATGGTATAAAACAATATTTACCTGAACAAAACAATGTGTTGATGTCACAGCAGGTCTTAAGTATTTTTTTTAATACATTTTTTTATTATTTTGTCTTAGCTTTGCACATTGTTAAAGCCATATCTCAGGAATTCTTTGATACATTTTCCTCAAATTTGGCAAACTCAAACTATGATTAGTATAATTTTTTTAAGGTCAAGTGCACTGTAACCTCACATTTTATTTTTAAAGTATTTAACATAAGTAACAAAAAAAAAAGAAATAGCAAAATACTTTTTTATCAGAGAACTAACACTGATTAAGTGTGACTGCGTATTCTGAGCGAGGGAGACATTGTTAATCTCTTAGCTATCACTATCATCAGAGCCATCTTCCCATGTGCTTTTATCCTCCTTTTCCATGGAAATATTGGCACAATTTTGGCACCGACACAAATCAGTACAGGATAGCCTTGCAGACATACAGGAACATCTTCCTGTCCCACATTTTCTCTGCTTGCAGCTGCAGTGGACTACCTTTAACACACTCTCAGGGGCAGGATTTGTAGTCATCCATGTAACTTTTAACTCCCCATCCTCAATGTGCCATCCATTGCCATTGGGTGAAGGGGCAGACATTATACCTTTGAGAGAATGTCTCATTATTGCAGCCTGGTTTGCCCTTTTGCAGTGTTGGTGCAGGGCATCACTTGTAGGGGGCATTTAGAGTTCCGGAAAAGCTGATGATGCCATGCAGAATGCTCTGTACCTTGCATCGTTGACATTTTCTGCAGATGATTGGCCATACAGGTGGCACACATATTTGCTCAGCACATCAAATGTTGACTGGTCCAATTCAAAACTGCTTCCCAGATGTGTAAAGGCAGACAGGTATTCTTCCTTTTCGCAAGCAACCGAAAATGTCTTTCTTTTCCCCTTGCCATGAAAGGCGCTTGTGGAGTCGCAACCTGAGAAGGTATGAATTCCAATAAGTGCCAAACACACACCGTTTCCGAGGGCTGTTGACACCTTAACAAGGTCAATGATTCTTGTCCTGTTGCCAACTCCCGTGAAGAAAAACAAGCTACATGGAAGATCTCTCTGCAGACTTAAAGCAATAACTGCCACATCTGTATCAGGTAGGGGTGCAACGGACCACAAAGCTCACGGTTCGGATCGGGTCACGGTTTTTGAGTCACGGGTCGGATCATTTTCGGATCAACAACAATAAAGATAACAAGACAAATGTGACTTTAAATAAAATCTTCAACTGTGTAAAAACAAAATAAAGTGAAAAATTAGGTAATAATCCTGCTTCCTTTAAGCATGGTCAATATTTAAAAAATGTGCAATCTGAGGCATTATTCCTTCTTCTTTTTATCATGGATAGGATAGTAAATAATCCCTAACCCTGGATTTACAATTCAGGATGTCTGCATTGCCTGGGGAGAGTTTAGAGTCTACACTCTCCAAAGGCAATGCAGACATCCTTATCTTCTTTTTTTTAGTTTGGTAGCGAAATACAGTTTCTGTGGTGTTTTATTTGGCATTTTGTAAATCCATTGATTTCGGTTGGGAGACTCATTGCTCATTGCAAGGGGGGGTTTAGTCTTTTCGCTCGGTTCTAGCCCTACTGTTGATACGGCGAACCGAGCGAAAAGACTACAACCAAACCTAAACAAGTCTGGTTCCGGTTTACGTTTCAATGGGATTTACGGAACGCCAAATAAAACACAACATAAACTGTATTTCGCTACGATACTTGATGATGTTGTTAATACCGGAATTGTCCTCTAAACATGCGCTGATCACGTCAACTCACAACTTTTTTTTTTATCAGCCGATCCGCGGATCACTTGCGTCCCGAACCGTGATGGTTGATCCGTACGGATCACGGGAAACCCGTGAACCGTTGCACCACTAGTATCAGGGCTCTTAATGATGACTGTTTCATGTTCCTGTGCAGCATGATGTGCATGTAAGAACACCCTTGTGTCACATTACTCATGATCACATTCAAGATCCTTAACAGCAATTACAGTTTGTGAACCATCTGATACTTTCAAGCAGTGACACAGTTCTCCATGTGCTATGTACACAGTCAATTCTTTGCCCACAACAGTTAGATCAGCATCTTTCCACACATCAAAGAGGAATTCAGACAGTGCCGCTTTGTTTGTTCCATCAGATAGAAACTTGGTGTCTTCTGGGTCCTTCCATAAATTTGCACCTGTTGTGTGCCACCAACAGCTCTACGTGACCGTTCTACATTTTTAATTCTAATTTCAGGATACTGGTCTATCACAAAGTCTACCCTTTCACACTTGTACTGCAGAGCCAGCTTAACTAAGTACTGTAGTATGGTGTCAGCGAGCTCTCCAAAGGTGGGTGGTCTGGACTGAAGGGCTTGTATGACCGCCATGCCATCGAACAGTATAGCTCAATTTGGTGGGATTTTATCAAATAGGCAGTCCCCACCTTTAGCCTCTAATAAATCCATGAGAGCTGATTTGTTAGTTTTGGCAAGTGAACCATCCATACTGGCTAGAGGATAGGAAACCGTTCCCAGTGAGTAGGATAGAATCTCCCTAAGGTCAATTTTTCTACTCTGGCCTATTATGAGCAGTCTGGAGAACAGCTTCTTGTCAGCCAGTAGAATCACATCCTTGCCCGCTGCAGATTTCTTCTTCGTCTTTGCCTGGTCACTAAAGGTTTTCAGTTGAAGCGCCTTGATGGGAGCGAATATGTCGACAGATTTTGACAGAAGTCGCTGGTCCATAAACTCTTTGACAGCATTTTCCCCTTTGTCTGGAGCTGCGAGCAAATCCTTCTTGATTTCTTCAACTGCTACTGTCCCAGAGCTAAGACACACAATACCTTCGTGGTGTGTGTCGAAAGGGTTCAGCATTGAATCTAGAGTGGAACTTATTCTAGTCACAGCCTTTTCATCAGCATTAATCTGTGTGCTGTCAAGGTCTTTCCGTTTCCGTTGTTCAGGAGATTTACCTGCCATTGACTCACATTGTCTTGTTATAGCAGCCCTTTCATTTTGTGATAATATCCAGCAATAAACTGCAGCTCGATTCTGTGTTATCCCTGTCCATCCACCTTTTGTCTTGGAATCTCGGTTGCATGTTTGCTCAATAGCCTGGTCACAGGCTATCGAGGCAAATCCATGGACACTTTGACGTTGGACAGTCCACTGGCCTTTAACGCTGAGGTCGTTGTGGCAAGAAGGATGTGTTACAGGCAAATTGACCATTTCCAGCCAGTATGCAGGTAGATACCTAGCATAGTTCACACGATCATAGGCAAAAAACATCGGCATCATCAATCGAACTGTTGACAGGTGGAGTTGCCAGTCAGATTCTCTTGTTGCTCTCACAAACAGAAGGAGTGTTTGAACCATATCGATGTATGAACTCAAATGTTTGGTTGACTGCACTTCTCCTTTCCACATATTCTGCATACTTACAACAGATTTTTTCAAATGTGTCATTAGCACCCAAAACTTAGATTGTTCCCTCTGGGAATGCACATTTTATCTCCTCAATAACATCCAAACACTCATGTCTCTCCACTGGTGGCAAAGAGTCCAGGAAGGTGTTTACTCTGGCGCGTTGCGGACACTCGTAAATAAGCTTGTGCGCCCTTATGCTGCGGTTATATTGATGACCACTGATCACCCCATGGATGGATCCTGGGGCAACCACTTCAGACTCAATGAGTATGTCTTGCAGTCCTGCATCTCCAAACCTTTTTCCTAGAATACCGAGGTAGGACATGCATGTGTGAAACTCGCCTAGTCTAATCACTAGACGCTTTGTCAAGTCTTCGTCTTTCCAACGGATTTGTTGAGCTTTGCCATGTATAGCTTGGTCAAATACTAACACGATATGGTCCAGTTCATGCCGATCAGCAATTTGGACACTTCGCTTCAGAATTGTGTTTACCGTTGACATCTCTGTCGGTGAAGCCTCAATAACTGGAAGATAATGCAGTGCTGACTTTTGCAGAGCAGCATCTCCTTGAAGCAATGTATGGAAACCTGTCCAGCTTGGGACTGTGCATCGTTCAGCATCTATGTATTTTACAAAAACATATGCCAGTTCAGTTTGGGCTGCAGACACGGTGTTCAATCTGTAAGTTTCCAGCTGCAGTGGAATGCTATGATGATGAAACAAGTTCTGTGGCCCTTCTCTTTTAGACTGTTGGTAGTGTTCTACAGGAGTGCTAGGGGGTGCTTTGAATGAGGACACTCCTTTCTGTAGTGGTTGTCTGTTTGTTCTTGACGCAGGTTCAGCGACAGAACTTTGCAGCATAATGCCATTTGTATGGTGAGTAGTTCCACGACCTGACAGTGTCTCCTCCCCAAAGTCAATATTGTCCCACACCAGTATTGTAGGAGTCTTCTTCGAGAATCCAACCGGGATATTGTCTCTGCCCTCTAGTAGTTGTAGTTGGGCAAGGCTAGTGTCTAGACTGACAACTGTGTCCCATGAAGCACAATGCCCTAGTCCAGTGGTTTTCAAACTGTGGGGCGCGCCCCACAGTTTGACACAGTTAGGCACAGAGTTCTTCAGGGGGGGCGCGACGTGAGAAAAAAATAAACCCGAAAAAAACCCTGAAAGACGATAAATTCAAATCATCAGTCGTACTTCAACTGCAGAAGTAACATAACTAAATCAATTTTCAACCGTTTATCTTCGTGCAAACCATTTAGCAAATCTACACACTTGTATCTTCAATAATATCTAAACAGAATTTCGATATCATTTAAAATGTCTTCAGAATCACAGTTTTAGTTTCATACCGCTTCGTTTTCAGCTGTTTTCATTGAAGACGTCAGCCCATTCTGATACACCTACTTCTAGACATCGTAACTCATTCCTTTTTCAACCGTTTACCATCGTTCAAACCATTAAACAAATCTACACACTTGTATCTTCACTACTATCTAAACGGAATTTTGATAGCATTTATACTTTCAGAATCAGAATCACAGTTTTAGTTTCAAACCGGCGTAGTTTTCAGTTGCTTATAATAATTTAGGTCACCATAGCAACGCCGGTAAACAAACCCCGCCGAATAGTCGAATCTCTGGACTGAAAAGGCAGATCTGATTCGACTCAGAAAATTCAGAGTCGGGGACCCTGAATGAATCTGTAAACTGGCAGTTTACACAGATTAAGATGTTCAAATGTATTTAAAAAAAGGTTAAGCTAAAACATGCTCAGATAAAGTTGTTAAATTGTGTTGTTTAAAAACGCACAAAGATGTTGTAATGTTTCAGAAATATGTTAAAAAAATTGTTTCAAATGTTTACAAATTATCATCGGAGATGTTTGAAATGTGTAAAATAATTAAAATAGCTTTCAAAACACAGGTATTTAGAAAAAAAAATTGGGGGGGGGGGGGGCTCAGCTGAATTTTTTTCTCTGAGGGGGGGCTCACTCTCTCACACTTTGAATGATTGCCCTGGTCCACTCAGCCGTGACACAACTTGTGAGGAACCTGTTAAATGCCGAATACTCAGACCAAGACATAATGATTTGGGTGTCTGCCTCCGACCTTTAGATGCAAGATGCATAATGTCTTGACAAACAGATATCACTTTTAGGTTCAAATATTCTGGAATATCAACATAACAGGCTAATGTTGTTTCCTCTGTTGCACCTACAATCCAAGCAATAACATTGTACAGTTCAAGTGGCACAACAGATTTTGCATCGGACACATTTAAATCAACTGATGTGGGTGGCCAGGGGCACGTCATACCGGGAAAGTCACACGTCATACCGGGAGAGTCACACGTCATACCGGGAGAGTCACATAGTAGCTGCTTCAATATCAGCGCTGCACTATAAAGTGTCCTTGTGTTCTCAGTAGTTTGCGGACCAGCTGTTGTTCTTGCCATGTGTTCAGTGTCACTTTCAGCTTGGCTTACTTCAGTTGACTCAGTTGTGTCTGTACCTGATGGATGAGGTAGCCTGTCTATCAGCTTATCTGCAGACAAACAACAAAACAACAAAAACCAGTTCGCAGATGTTGCGCTTGCTGGGGCAGTGAAACACCAGTTGGGGAAAGTCCAGGGTCAGCCTTCTCTTTAATTTATCCTGCCTGCAACATAAGAACACAGGGAAAGAGGAGCACAAGGGTGTAAATAAAGATATATTCATACTTAAAAGTATTAGTAGTTTAAATATACTATCAAAGCCTTTTTATAATTTTTTTTTATATTTTCCAGCATAAAAGTGTTTTACATCGCTGCCAAAAAAAACTTCTGTTGTTACCTGTAGTTTGAAGCATCACGATCTTCATGTTTTTGCACCGTATTTAAAAACATTCGTCGTAGCTGGTTCATTCTCAGCACCTCCTGATTTACAAATATCCTTTGGCGGATGATCCTCTCGCAGAATATGTTGTAGCTGGCATCAAAGGTTGGTTCCCTTCTGAAAAGACACACACACACACACACACACACACACACACACACACACACACACACACACACACACACACACACACACTTAATATGTGCCAAAAGGTATGCAGTCAATATTGTAGCTACATACAAACAGCCTTTACAAGTGCATCTCAAACAAATGTAATATCATAATTGATAATAATAACATTCAAAAAGTGAAACTTTTATTTATTCTATATTAATTTCATTATTCTTGACTATCTGTCATGCATCTAGAATATGAATTGTAATTTATAATGTGTGTATAATTGATAATGCAATTGAATAACTCACACTTCTTTGTCTGCGGTTCCAGTAACTGTTACAGCAGACTTTGTCAGGAACCTGGTGTACTGTCTCTAACAGGACTTGTGGTACCGCACCCCCATGGCCACACAGTCTCTGTCTTGAATATGCTTTATCCTGGCAGCGTTCATCAACAGGCCTAAAAAGATGATCAAATGGTTTGTATGTGTGTAAGTGCTACGTGTACTGTGTGTGTGTGTGTGAGTGTGTGTGTGTTTACCTGCTGAAAGCGTTTCTGCCTGTGAAAGATGGTCCTTCTGCCGTTTGCCTCCCACAGAAACGCTCTTGTCCGTTTTCTTGCAAATTATACAAAAGGCAGGGAGCACAGGGCCAGCAGAACCGATAGGCAGGCCCGTCTTCGATCTTAGTTTTTTTCGTGGAATGTCACTTGTCGAGCCTGAAGCGTTGTCCGATGCCACAGACTCATCTTGACCCACAGCCAGCCGTTTGGCCCGTTTTTCCGCAGAATCCAATCGCTTTTTATCAATGAACCGCCAGTAACAAGTCGGGTGGAACCCAGCGTCATCAGGAATATCGTTATATTCAACATCGATGCAGGATTTGAATGTCTCGGCTACTTTATGAGACTCGCCATGACAGCAAAGCCACCGTTGTAAACAATTCCTGTAAGTATCCCACCTTGTGATAGTGAAATCATTCACCTCTTCGTTCCGTACAGACGTAACATGCATGTAGCATATTTTGTTGTTCTTTTTTCGAACTTTTTTAAGGTGTTTCAGATGTTTTAGAGTATTTTCCTCTTCATCGCTAAACTCAGTTGACATCGCCATCTCGGATCTGCGCGGCTACCTGATTGGTCGAATGTGAAGCACGTGACAAAAATGTTGCCTTTCGCGACGAAAATATTCTTACGCTAATCAAGAAATAGTCCCGACTTTAAACACCAATTAAAAAAATACTGCAGGATGTCAAGTGGAAAACTTTGTTTTTCTTGTTGAAAACCAAAATATCTGATAGGACCAAAAATTATTTAGTGCCCAGACATGGGAACGAGATGAAACGAAAAACGGGTTCACCTTATGGCCTATTTGGAGCCAGTGTTTTTTACACACAAGCGAGGAGACGCATGCCACGCAAACGCACACACCAAACAGATTCGATGAAGCAGCAGAAATGGCGAGTCCGGAGCAATCCAATGAAAAGTTGGCATTTTCTGTAGTATTCGGCAGATGTTCCACAGCCTTTGCAACCAAGCAAATTGAAATTCAGGCCCCATCCACACTAACCCGGGTAAATGTTCGGAAGGTTTTGCATCTACATTCCACACTGAAATTATTTTGACAAACAGTTGTTGTCATGGTTACGTAACTCCGCCACGCCTCTCTGTTTAGATTACAGGGGCGCGATCAGCTGATATTTACAGTTGATCAGCTGGTTAATCATTTTTGACCCGGTCTTGTCCAGAAATATGTTTTAGCCAATATGTCGAGTTGTTTCTGGAGATAAATTAGTACATTGTACAGAGATCATCATTTGCATTTCACCTGCCATTTCTTTGATGAGCGTCTCGGTCTCAAGGGCAAGCTTGTGGCAGTGTCATGGCAACCGAACGTCATCGTTTCTGAAAGCCTCCGACTACCCTGTCCACACTACAACGCAAACTCAGCGTTTTAACATTCATCCACCTCAGCGATTGTTTTCGAAAAAGCATCGTTTTCAGGGATAAACGGATAAATATTTATGCGTTTTTAGATTTATCCAAGTTAGTGTGGACGGGGCCTCAGTTGGAAGCATATCAGGGCCTTGAATGGGCAGTTTAACCATTTAACACATTAAGGCCAAGTGAAAACTGCTCAGAAAAATCAATTCTTTGACATATAGCGACTTTCTTTTTTTTACAGTGACGCAAATAGTTACTTTCCCTGGTAACTAGTTACTTTCATTACAGGGTAATTCAGTTATTAACTCAGTTACTTTTTGGAACGAGTAGTGAGTAACTATAACTAAATCCTTTTTTAAAGTAACGTTCCCAACGCTGGTAGGGATACTCTGATTTCCCCGCTTTTACAGCAGACCTCCTCAAAAACAGTTCATTCTCATGCTCACAAAAAGTAATCTATTGGATCATATCCCAGAGCACGATTGTCTGAGTTTATTTGTCATATCACATGGAACCCTTTGCTTCCCCACGCTCCCCAGGGGGTCAAGAGAACAGGCCCAAACCAACACGAGGCAGCATGGGAAAGGAATGTGAAACAGATTACATCACACGAAAACAAAGGTTTACATTTTAGATGACCCTGAAGAAGAGCAGGATGGCAAGATCACACACGGAATAGTAAACAAATCCTGAGCTCATCAAGAAAAATGGAACAACGTGTGGATTTTCCATCCCAATATTTGCAAACATTATTTCCATAGACTATCAGGCATGATCCAAAGTATACTGCCGACCGGGCCGTGACATTACTCATTTTACTATCTGACCTCACCACACGCATTTGCAGCGAGCAATTGACTTTGTGTGAGTCACATCAGACATCACACATCAGTGTGTGTTTGTGTGTGTGTGTGTGTGGTCTAAAAATAGTGTGGGTTGTTCCAGTAGTTGATGTTAACTCTGATGCGTACCATTTCTGTGAAAACTATCTTCGCTAATGACATCATCATAGACAGCAGCTCACGGTTACATAAAAAAAGACCAAATGGATATGTCATGTTGTTTTACTCTTATTACTTCTAACATCCAGAATTAACTTCCAAACAAACCAGATTTATGTTGAAACTCAATCATTCATGTTCATAATGTTTTAATCTTTCTTTTCTTGGTTCTCCAATACCTGTTTTTGTATTTATTTTGGTCAAATAAAACCCCTTCTTGTCAGAACTCTGTGCTGCTGTTTTCTGCATTCAGTCCCACACAAACCATCTTACCATTTTGGTGGGTTTCCCATCCCGTTAAAAGACATTGTGGAGTGTGTGTGGCGGATGGTTGAAGCAGCCTCCCCTGGCCCCAGTCAGACTGATGAGACTCGGGCTGGGGGAGGCTGCTCCTGTGGGGCATTGACCAATCAAGGCTGACAGGTTGAACCAGCCGTCGCCACACACACACTCAGAATGCTCTGACAAGCCGGTACTGAAACCCTGCTCTGGCTGTTACAACGCTACCCACTCTAGAACATACCAGGGGTTTGTTTCCCGAAAGCATACTTAGCAACCTACCTCTTAGGGACTCAACGGTTTATGGAAAGTGTTCCCCAAAACCATTTCACCTACATAGGAAGCTCTGAAGTTATTAAACTCCATAGTACTAGGTAAGTTAAGGCTTCCTGACTGTTTCCCAACAACATAGTCTGGCTGAGTGCTTATTACTCACAGTGAAAAGGCCAATTATTTACAACAGCTCTAGGGCTGTTATAGGTCCATATTATGCCACATGCTTCCAGGATATTCATGGTCACATGACCGGTCTTCTTTGTCTTTTTTGAGCAGTTAGCATTCCAAGTTAGTGCAGAACCGCCTCAAAATGTTAGTGTGGAACATCACTGGACATTTATTGACTCCTAAATATTATCTTTATCAACCCTGTTACTTTTACATATGTGATAAGATTCTTGGCAGTGGGTTTGAGAGAAGAGAATACAGTGATAGCCTACAATAAAAAAAAATATTAGCTAGGCCTGTATTAAAAGACATGCATCCAATGCAACAACACAATATGCTGCCCCCTGTCAAAATGTTATCAAAATATGGTAGCAGGGAAATATACTGCCTAGGTACTGTTAAGAGAGCGAAATCTATCATTAGAACTGAGGAAACAAGACGCATCTAGCAGGGCTTGAACCGGTGGCAAAAATCAAACCTGTAATTCTCAGGGAAAGTGATCTAACCAGTCAGCATTTGACTCTTGGACGCAGCACCTATATTGTATTGCATAGATAGTGCCTATGATGATGAATTCGGCAGTGTCATAAAAAATTAGTTATACGTTTTTTCCAAACAAACAATTATTTCCGAAATTAGGTAGGAAAGGTAGGCTAGACACAATCAAGTTGGTGGATATTAATCAAAACTGTATAATAAGCATGTAGTCTAAATATCCACCTGTTAATGATTGAATGCCTCAGAGCAACTCCGGACTCCGCCTCCAGAAAACATCTGTTCACTATCTGCTAGCTGATAAGCACGCAGCTAATGAACGAAGAGGCTATGTATTAGCTGATAAGCACGCAGCTAATGAACGAAGAGGCTATGTATTGCTATGTTGGCTGGAGACTTTTGGGAAACCTTTGTAGGGGAGAGCCGGGTCGATTGAAACACTTTTCAGTTAAACGTCTTTTTCAAAGATGACGTTACGTATACAAATAATTTCAACATGTGATCAACAACTTTACAAGTGTAATTTAATACATATGTTGGATGATCGAGCTGTTTTTTAACTTTGAACGTAAGTTGACATCTGTTTCAAACGCCCCGCCTAGTCGGGACGTTTGAAACACACATGCGGGACGAATGAAACAGCATATTTTAAAAAGAAACTATTGACCTTTCTCTTGTTTTTATGCAACATACCAGACAACATAGTAGTGTACTCGTCATTGCTAAAATTTCACATAATTCCGCATAAAATAAATAGGTTAAAATATATTTTTGCCCCGAGCGTAATTGTGCGTAATTGTCAAGATGCACATTTCGATTAAAACTCACCTTTCTTCTTTTGGACGACTAAATTTGCATTAAATGTACTTATTTCCCTCCACTAAGTCATGTTTAGGGATACACAGTTGAACATCCTTTTATTTATTTTAAACAAAAACGACCACGTCAATCGGATAACATGACTCGTGTTGCGTTTGAAACAAGTGTTTCAATCGTACCGACAGCGACTACTGACACTTAAACCTTTTTTACCTCTAAATTTCCAAACTCTGACATTGCACACTTTACCACAGGTTTAAGTACTAATTCATCTGTTGCATAGTCAAATTATTATGGCATGAAACAAAAAACACAACTATTTATTACAAAAAAACTACCGCAGGAAGGATTTTACTTAGCGCTCTCGCTAAGGTTCGAGGGATAACATTTGAACGGTGGGACGTCATTACACGAAATTTCGCAGGGTTTGTCAGTCTTGCGTGCTGGACGTAGTGACGCAATTTGACGTGAAAGCCTTGCGTGGTTTTCGAGGAAATCGCTGTGTTTCAATCGTCCCGTGTCCCAAGTTTTGGCAAATGCACCCCACAGGGGTATTCCATCAAAGTCGATTAGGAAGGCAGCGCTTTGTTGATTAAGCCCAGCTAGAACTAACGCAAACTTTCACTTGAGGCTAAAGCCATTCGATCAACCCAGTTCAGCCTGGCCTTGCTCAGGTTAGTTCAAACCAGGCTAACGTTATCGTGGATTACGCACGCTCACGAGATATGTAACCATCCCAGAACCGTGAATGTCGAATCATGGATCAAATTTCTGAAAAATACGGAGCGGGATCTTTTCCAGCGGAGAACAGAAGCTGCTTGTGGAGGTCTATGAGAAATACAAGCATATAATAACTCAAAAAGGGAACACCATAACCATTAAAAAAACGGGCCGCCTGGCATTAATATCTTTTAATTGCATAAGTAGTATAAAGCGTAACATATTTAAATTAAATATTGACCATCGTTTTGTAATCAAGGAGATAGTTTCGAGGTTACGTGTGTTGGGCAAAATAACCTGCTGAGTACATCACATGTACAGAAAGCTAACTCCTACCCTAGCCTGATGAGCACATCACATGGCAGACACATTACAATATAGTCAACTCTTGCTCTAACCCAACGAACACAAACATGATAATATATAGTCAGGTCAAGGCCGGAGCCGAAGGCCCAATTTCCCAGGCTGGCAGATGGTGGACACTCAGACAATGCACCAGTCATCCTCAAGAACGGGAGAGCCACATTAATTTATCACACAGGAGACACTTTGAAGCTCTCCCCTGTTAGAAGGAACCAAGAGAAACACCTGCCCATACCAAGGGCCTGAGAGCCACATTAAATTATCACACACGAGACACTTCGGGGGGGGGGCACTCCCCCGTTTTAATTTATCACACCGGAGACACGAGGAGCTCTCCCCCGTTAGGAGGCATATACCAGGGCCTGAGAGCCACATGAATTTATCACACAGGAGACATTTCGAAGCTCTCCCCCGTTAGGAAGAACACAAGGGATACACACCAGGGCCTGGGAGCCAAGGCCAAGCAAAAACACACAGAACCACACACACCTCAAACGCACACACCTCATCGAGAGGAGGATACAGCATAAGACTGTATCACACAGGGACTCTTGATCTTCTTCTGAAGCAGACCTTCCACGGAGGCGAAGCTCTGGACGAACCATCAGCGCTGATTAGGGACTTGGGCATATTCGATCTCTCACGCTTTATGACTCTGTATAACCGTTGCCACTTTACTTAATAAATCCAAGGTCCACGTGCCGACAGACTTTATTACCTCTCCGTCTCATTTCATCTGGTCCAGTAACTAGACAGACCGATTTTCCCCTCAACGTTGAATCCCTGACACAGATCCTGCCCTGGATGTTCGCCCTAGATCACACACACTACAGCAGATGGCTTTCTGTACACATCCGTGATATGATGACTCTTGCAGACAGACACCCAGCAGTCCCAGCAGAATTCATGTCCGGACATTTCGTGTTGCACAAAACCAGCAACCAGTTCTCTGCCATGGCACTTGACCAGTGCCATGAACAGAACAATGCCATGGTCAAAGGTTCTGGTGGGGCTATCGGACTGACTGGAAATCCAGGAGCACTCAGACGCTGGATGGTGGCAGGACCAGAAATCGCCAGGATCACTAAAGAGTTTGAAGAACAGGCAACAAACCAAAAACATGGACTCAGTGACTCAAGACACCATGAACAGCAACCTGGAGTGCAAACAGCATTCCTAAAGGAGGTTAAGGCACTCGTCACAGTGCTGGAAGAGATGGGGAATCCATTTCTAGAACAAAGCCAAGATCTTTTAGTCATTGAAACAAGAGACATCGTTGATACCCAAGTTGCTGATGCTGTAAGAAGGATTATTACCCTTGGTGAGGAGCAGTAAACCGAGTTCGTAACCCAAAGGCTGGAAAGGTGTACAACACCTATCACACATCCTCTTCCAAAGAACAAGTTGCCACTGTTCAGCAGACCACCTGTCAAGAGCAAAACAAAAGAGAAGGCACAACTTGCCGCACTGAAGAGTGACTGTGGCCTTTTTTCAAGACTGTACATTTCATGTCAAACACGAGATGGAGACATCAACCACTTCTTTTCCCATGAAAACCAGGCAGCACCTCCAGCTCTGTCAAGTGGAGGAAAACTTCGGTTCGGGGTTAAAGCAGATCTGCTTCACTGCCTGGAGTCAAATCTGCCCGAAAACAAGAGTGTTCCTGAGACTGATGCAGTAATTCTAGATGGTGCAGTTGTGGTTCAAATGCTGAATCCAAACACATCAAGAACATTTCAAGAGTATGGAGAAACAGTGTTTGTACCATACATCTCTGCTCAACTACAGGTAGGCGACCGTGTTGACCTTGTCTGGGATGTATACCTATATGCCAGCCTGAAAGCCTCAACAAGACAAAAGAGGGGAAACGGCATGAGGAAAAGGGTTGCTCCCCTTACTGTGAGGCCCAAGAACTGGAAAGACTTCCTTCGGTGTGATGAAAACAAAACAGAGTTGTTTTCCTTCCTGGCCCGGGAATCCATTAATCTGCCTGTAGCACAGGGCAAGGAACTGTATGCAACAGATGGAACTGGAGTCCTCTGCTCTCCTGCTGACTTATGTGTGGCCCGCCTTGCCCCATGTTCGCAAGAAGAGGCTGACACTCGGCTACTTCTGCATGTGGCAGATGCTGTGCAGAAAGGTTGTAAGAAGGTGACCATACGTACCGTTGATACGGATGTGGTGGTGTTGGCAGTGGCTTCTTTTAGCAAATAGCTCCTGATGAACTATGGATTTCCTTTGGTGTTGGGTCAAGTTTCCGGTTTATCGCAATTCACGAAATGGTTGCCACAATGACTCCTATCAAGTGCCTGACTCTCCCTGTCTTTCATGCTTTCACTGGATGTGACACTGTGTCTGCATTTGCTGGCCGTGGAAAGAAGACTGCCTGGGAGACATGGAAGTCTTTCCCAGAGGTCAGTGATGCTTTCCAGGAACTCCTATGCATGCCAAGTGAGGTCAGTGTAGAGTCCTTGTTACTGCTGGAACGATTTGTGGTGCTCATGTATGACCGAACCAGCGAGAGCATGGAAGTGAATGATGCCAGGAAACAGCTTTTCTCCCAGAAGTCCAGGAGTTTAGAAAACATCCCTCCAACCCAGGCTGCCCTCAAACAGCACATCAAGTGTACTTGCTTTCAGACGAACATCTGGAACCAGTCACTGGTCCTGGATCCAGAGATGCCAGAGCCATCTGACTGGGGCTGGACAAAGGAAACCACTTGTTGGCAGCCACTCTGGACCACTCTCCCTGAAGCAGCAAAGTCTTGCCATGAGCTGATCCGCTGTAACTGCCAGAAAGGGTGCACTGGACGGTGCTCCTGTCTCAAAGCTGCACTTAAATGTACAGATCTCTGTTTTTGTTCTGGAGACTGTTAAGATAAAAAAAAAGGAATTATTTAAAAGTTAAATAATAAATCAGTTAATTATAATAATAAATAAATACTATTATTGGCATTATTATTGGCATCATCATTATTGGCATCACAATTACTGTTTTTATTTTGGAAATAAACAACCATTTTGCACCGTTCACCTCCCTATGTCTGCATGATTTGACCTCCATATTGATTTAAATGCATTTTCTTGAATTCTGGTGGTTTCAAATGTATCAGATACAGAATGGGAACCCAAAAGTTAGTGGGAAATAACACCTTAAGTGTTTTTCTACTGTGTTTGGTTCCAACGTGAGGCACTTTTGAATATTATTGGCGGCCATTTTGGATTTGACCTCTACCGGGCCTCAGAGGTCAAATCTGACTTCCCTCCAAATCTGAAAATGAACCTCATGGTATAACCTAACTATGGTAGAAGTTTCATGTTTCTTTCAAAAAGTGCACAATTTTCATGGTTATCCGCTGTACTAATAAAACTGGAGACAAACATGTACTCTCAAACTACAGACCGATTTCATTGCTTCCCCAGTTCTCCAAAATACTGGAAAAAATATTCTATACAAGAATTAATGAATTCATTACCAAACATAACATACTGTATGAACAACAATATGGTTTTAGAGCAAAGAGAACTACTTCATTTGCAATCATAGAATTTGTAGACAAAATCACTAAGGCAATAGAAAATAAAGAATATGCAGCGGGGGTATTTCTGGATTTAAAAAAAGCATTCGACACTGTTGATCATGAGCTGTTAATAAAAAAACTACAAAGATATGGCATTAGAGGCATTGCACTGGCATGGTTATCCAGCTACCTACAGAACAGGAAACAATATGTCGAAATTCAAAATCATAAATCACAATTGCAACAGGTTAAATGTGGGGTGCCCCAGGGCTCAGTTTTGGGCCATTATTATTCAATCTTTACATCAATAATATATGTGAAGTATCAAAAACTGTCAACACTTTTCTTTTTGCTGATGACACAAATTTACTCTGCTGTGGAGATAACTTGGAAAAACTTCTGGATACTGTGGAAAAGGAATTGAACAGTATGAAGATCTGGTTTGATGAAAATAAACTCACATTGAATCTAAGTAAAACTAAATGTATAATTTTTGGGAATAGACCAACCAACACAGAAAAGAAACTCATGATAAATGGCATAGAACTAGAAAGAGTATCTGAAATAAAGTTTCTGGGAGTATTAATTGACAACAAATTAAGTTGGAAACCACACATTAATTATATTAAAGCTAAAATATCTAAATCAATAGCAATACTCAATAAAACCAAATACCTACTGAATAAAACCTCCCTGTATACATTGTACTGCTCCTTCATACTTCCTTACATGACCTACTGTGTGGAGATATGGGGGAACACATACAAAACAAATATACACCCGATCTTCATCCTTCAAAAAAGAGCTATACGAATTATACATAAAACCGCTTACAGAGAACCAACAAATCCATTATTTGTTCAACTAAAAACACTTACATTTCTAGATTTGATTGACTACAAAACTATTCAAATAATGTTCAAAGCAAATAATCATCAATTGCCTCATGGCATCCAGGAGTTGTTCCAACTGAGAGAGAGCAAATACAATTTAAGAGGAACATGTATATTCAACAAACCATCTATAAGAACCAATACAAAACTGCACTGTATAACGACAAAGGCTGTAAGTCTGTGGAACAACTGCAATGATGAGCTGAAAAAATGTACAACTATATCAAAATTTCAAAAACTCTTCAGAAGAAAAACATTGAATTGTTATGAGCTGGAGCAGTGAATTTCTGTTATGCTGTTTTCAATTTGATGGTTTTCGTTCATCTGTTCCATTATTTTATTTTGATATTGTCTTGTCGAAAAGTTTTGATTTGTTTAACCCACGAGCTAAACATAATAGACACTTACTGATTCATATTGAAGATTTATTTTTTGGAAAACAATTATAAAAAATAAGAGGGGGTAGGACCAGAAAAGTTTTTTTTTAACTTCTTCCTATCCCTTTTGAACATGAACTATGTTATTTGAGCTATGTAATTGTTGCTTAGGATCCTGAGGATCCCATTTGTTTGTTTTTAATTTATTTCTTTCGTTTTTTACTGCTCAATTGTTTTTGTTTGTATTATTTTATTGATTTATTTTAACCATGTACAATAAAAGACTTAAATTAAAAATCGAACACACAAATTGCATAACCCTCACATAGCCACTAGGAAGCGGGATCAAACACCATTAAACAGGCGAGGAGGGAGGAACCATTACGTCACGTTGGCCACGCCCACTTGACCCTATAAAAGTCGACAGAGAGATTGGAGGGCAGAACACATAGCCAGACCCGCAGAGAGCCTGCATCTCTACTATATTTCTCTCACACACGTTAGATACTATTTCCTCCCTTCGACTTCATAGTTATCATACCAAATTGACCAACGAAGGCAAAGGACAAATCTGGGGCAAGTTTTTCTTGCTTTATTTAAAACGAAACAATATTAAATTACCTGATGCTATGCTATGTATGAGGTGCAGGTTATTTTGTAATTGTTTTAACATTTCCTGGGGTTATGCAGTGTATGGAACTATTTTCTTTAGACTTTATCCCTACCACTTATCTAAATCTAAATCCTAACCCTTAGCCTTATTCCCTAACCTTAACCCGAGTGGCTATCCCTACCACTTATCTAAATCCTTACCTTAAAGGCCCACTATGCAACTTCGGGAATTTCTTCGCTGTTTTCTTTGTTTTGGCACGCACATTTCTCTACACAGCGCCCCCTTCAGCTTCGTAGTAGATATTTTATAAAACTGTCGTAACAACTCGTTGACGACCCTTCCCCATGCACTTCTACGCGAGCCATGTGCATTTGTTTTCAAAGAAGCCGGCGAATGCGTGGAGCCATGTCCGAAGTAGATGTTCATAAAGTGTAGGCAAGGTTATGCATTTTTAAAATTGTGTATTTGTATTGCAATAAACATAAAGCCATCCTTTTTTATAGTTGACGGGGAGAATTTATATCCTAGATTATAATTGTTTTATCTTATGTTGAACAGAACAATCAGTGTGAGAGTGTTGGCCAACATAATAATCTAAATAAACAAGAACCTGGATTCGGGGATTCAGTCTGTATCTGGGGGACGAGACAGACGAACAGCAATGGAAACAAAGGTGTTTATATGGTTGCAACCAACAAGCAAGCTAGAAACATACAGGGCTCACAACAAAACGGTCGAGAAAACCATTTTTACAGGGCTCACAACAAAATGGTTGAGCAAACACATTTGTACAGAGACTATCAACATCAAGTATACCACGAGGACAAAGTTCACCCAAGGGTACTTTCAATTTCAAAAGCAACACGGCCAAATCGGAGTCTGATTTGCAGTCTTCTTTTTCTTTCAGTTCACGCTATTCCTGAAAAGCTTGCCCAACGTTTACTCGTGTCTGGCCTCTCTGTCGGTCAGTCTCCCTTTTCTCTTCTGTTCCTCCGACATTGGGTTTCTCTGTCTCTTTTTAGTCGGCTGATCTATGATGAATGTAACAATCCCTTAGTTACTTGTGTTTATATCGAGCCGGTTCCGTGTTTGGGGGTCTGTGCCGTAAAGCAATTCGTTACTTCGCGAGACCCGAGACTCCCGCGAGAGTGGGCGGCGGGTCGCCGGCAGAATCATATTCCTTTTCTCCGCCAAGATGCGCAAGGGGGAGTCGAAACAACGAACAATCGAACAAAAATGTATACTGGAACCATCGCAATGACTCCTAGCCTGTTATATTAAGGTAAATCAGGCCAAAAAAGTTGCATAGTTCCCCTTTCACTCGTGTCTGATCTATTTTCTGGTCCATTCTTCTTTTGTTCCACCAACAGTCGCCTCTTGGGTCCCTTATCAGTCGATTGATCCATGATGAATGCAACAATTGCCTCGCAACTGGCTGTTTATATCTAGCCGGTGCCATGTTTGGGTGTGTGTCTGTGCCGTAAAGCATTTTCGAAACTACAATCTGACTACATTTTCGAGGATACTTCCGCTGCGTCACATCCGGAATGTCCCTGTCCGAGCAGATCAAGTTGCATATGCGCTTTTTCACTGTAGAGGCGACATGGGAAAATGACACACCCACCAATCGACCCAGAAATCGATGCAGAACCATCAGCATAACTCTCAACCTGCATACTTAATGTAATTTTGGCTAAAAAAGTTGCATAATGGGCCTTTAACCTTTAGCCTTATTCCCTAACCTTAACCCGAGTGGCTATCCCCACCACTTATCTAAATCCTAACCTTAACCTTTAGCCTTATACCCTAACCTTAACCCAAGTGGCTATCCCTACCACTTATCTAAATCCTAACCTTAACCTTTAGCCTTATTCCCTAACCTTAACCCGAGTGGCTATCCCTACCACTTATCTAAATCCTAACCTTAACCTTTAGCCTTATTCCCTAACCTTAACCCGAGTGGCTATCCCGACCCCTAACCTTAATCTTTAGCCTTATGAGGCACCAAATGTGGAGCACTAACGAGAAAATCTTTCCCATCTTAACACCAAACGGACAAGGAGAAATCTATCCTATCCTAAAACCAACCGAGGAGCACTAAGGAAAAATCTATCCCATTTTAACACCAACCGAACGAGGAGAAATCTATCCTATCTTAAAACCAACCGAGGAGCACTAACGAAAAATCTATCCCATCTTAACACCAAACGGACAAGGAGAAATCTATCCTATCCTAAAACCAACCGAGGAGCACTAAGGAAAAATCTATCCCATTTTAACACCAACCGAACGAGGAGAAATCTATCCTATCTTAAAACCAACCGAGGAGCACTAACGAAAAATCTATCCCATCTTAACACCAAAAAACAAAGAACAGTAAACAACAAAACGGTAATAATGACAATTACTTAAACAACTATACAGCTAAACCAACCATAGAAACCCTATAAAAGGAAATAGTTCTTGATGGGTTGTGGGACATTCCCGAGAGTTGATTGACCTCGGGGGGGCCACCCTCGGGTGAGAGTGTCTTGTGATAACGGCCGAAACACTCTATGATCCCGGGGACCACAACTGATGACATGTCCTGCAGTTCTTGAAGAGATTTTTCAAAATAATATAAACCAAACTTTAAAAGAAAAAGTAAAATCTTTTGCACAAAAACATTGAATAAAACCAAAAACAAATGCCAACATTAAAGAACCAAACTACAATATGAATAACGTACCAACCTGAAAAAAATCCAAACTGGAAACGAAAACTACTTCATTCGAAAGAATGGGTCAAAGTACACGAGGACATTAAGACCAAGAATAACATGCGCCGGCCAGTGCCTTGCCTTGGACCTCTATCCTAACTGCGAAGTCGTCGGATGACGTGGGGAGATCCATGAGATATTTTAATTTACCTAACCCTAACCTATCGGGTGCCGGAGGAGTACATCTCTCGTGAGCTGTTCGACACTGTGCAGTGTCCAAGCCAGAACTACAAAACAAACTCATCACTGTCACACCAACTTACTACGTGCAAGGTTCACAGTGGGCAGCCGCAGCCATTAGCAGCACATTCTCATCCTCACATCTTTGATGTGAAATCTCCGGATGGTGCAATCTGTCCCACTGAGTCAGTAGAATGGGTCTCATTTTGTAACGTGTATATTGACACTGTAAAGCTCTGGGTCTGGCGTTATTTTTTCACTCCCTCTGCGGGTGAGGTCTAAGTTATAGGGGATTATCACGCTGATACGTAGTACTTCCGCATTCGGTGTTCATTGTGCACTGTGACATCCGGTGAACCACTCATCACTCTGGCGAACTGATGATGGAGGACCGGCAGTTCACTTTCACGACATCCCTGGTAAATGTACCCAAAGTCACGTTTTCTGAAGTTCACAGACTTACCGAACAACACTCCATAACAGCCCGCTCCAAACTGGACAAGGGATTGTTTATTTTTCGAGAAATATAACGACTACTAATGCGAGTGTCTGCTAGCTAGCTTACGCTAGGTAGGTTGGCTTATGCTAACGTCGGTTTGGCGTCAGCTCAGTCTGGAGGGATGAAAGGATAAGAGATGAAAAATAAGGTAGACTGGTACTTCTTTGGTACATATATGAATGTGTATCTTCAGCAGAAAGTGAAATGAATGTGAAATTAACTGAATGAATAAAGGAACTGAAAGAATAAAAGGATTTAATTCATTCTCTTTTTCTGAGTACATCATTTACTGCATTATATATTAACCTTAATTTGAATACTTTCAGGATGGACTGACTGGACTTTAAAATTGATTATAGATGAAAGACTTCTCATTCAATTACATTACATGTCATTCAATATATACAATGTTTTCAGTGTACAAAATTACAGCTCCGGAAAAAATGAAGGGACCACTCCAAATGTTCAGTGCCTCTCGTTTTAATATTTATATATTATATTTAACATTTATAGGTACATGTTTGAGTAGAAACACTTCAACAGGGATGTAGCCTTTTAAATCAAGTGGTCCCTGGAAGTTGGTCATCACACAGCAGACGGTCCACAGCTGATTGACTGTCGCAGACAAGGTGAAAGGACAGTGCGTTCCCAGATGCGGTATTCCTTGACTCTGCCTATTGCTCTTTCTACGAGGATTCGAAGTCGAGCGATTGCTTGTGTTTTCAGAGCATCCTCTTCAGTGAACTGCGCAGTGGTTAGAGATAAATTAATTAGTAATATTATTGTGAGTGCTTCAGTCCATCTTAAACATTTGTCTGCATATCTTAATGGTCACATTTGGGTCAAAGTTTTAATTTGAAATGTTCATTCCTTTCATGCCTACCTGTCATCTTGAAGGGTGGTATAATCAGCGTTGCCCCACGATCAGCTAGTGGCTTCTCGATGGTGAAACCCTTGTCTGCCATGCAGCCATCTCCTGGCTCCAGTAAATCCAGCAGTCCACTTCGTTCAGTCAGCTCTGGGTCGGAGATGGAGCCGGTAAAGAGACTTGACACAAAAGTCACAGCACTACAAGGGGCAATCCCAATCAAGGCCTTAAAGGTTGTTGTGTTCTTGTAAGATGATGTTCGGGTTATCATCGACTGCACCTCGGTGCAGTTGATGATTACCCGAACATCTGGACTGTACTGCACAAATTATCTTGGCATGATGTTCTTGACTTGCAGTTTACTCATCCAGATGGGGAGGGAGCCAAGGAGCAGGTAACGGTAGTTGGCCCACGGTATAACAACATGGGAGACAGTGGACACACTGACCTGAAACATGTCAGCCAGCACCTTCTCTTGCAGGCCTGCAGCAACCCGGCAGCAGAAGAGAAAAAACTCAACCAGTTGCAGTCTACACGTTGGACTGGGAGAAATGGGTTCAAATGTTTGTTTCTTTTCTGAGCTTTCGACCAATAAACCAACATGGAGGCAGATGGTTGAATAACCTCCCAGAAGTCACAAAAAACATCTCTTGACGTGAATCTGGTGTAAAAAAGGATGTCCGCGTCTGAGACACAGAATCTGTGAAAATGCACTTTCAGCTGTGACAGCTCTCATCAGCGCCTTGACTGTTTCTTCCAATTGCTGTATGTTTACAGCAGCAGCATCCAGTGCACCTGTATGCGATGAAATTAAAACATCTAACCCAGATTTTGGCTGTGACTTGCATATTGGAAGCAGTTTGGACCTCTAAAGAAATTGCTTTTTGTAGCTCAATATTGCTTTTAAATTTTGCTTTTTATAGCTCAATATTCACCTTTACAATTAATTAAGTAAGATATAAAATGCAACATTTGTACTTGTGATGAAGCTTTTCACATTGTGGTTTGGTCAAATGCTGGGACATTAATAAGACTAAACATGTTGTGCCTGAGTTCTGAAAAGTTGACCTACCTCCTCGGTATAACCTACTTATAGCCCATTCTGTGATTAAACCATAGGTAGTACATCCTGTCAGGTAGGTGGTTTAAGAACAGTATGGGGTAATAGTAAGCCAATATTTCAGAACACTAACAAACACTGACAAACCTGGTTTAGGAGCAGAACCGAAATCATGTTCTGTCATCACCACCGAAGCTGAGATCTCCTCCATCGGCTCTTATTCACAGGGCAGCGGTTGCTCCAGAGGAAGGGATGGGTGAACGTCATGGCCTAAGCGAGTTGATGCTCTTTTATAAACAGACCCCCTTCTTGGCAGTCCCCAGTTGTTCCACTGGAAACGGGAGGGTAAAGACCCGATTTTCAGTCACTTGGTGTGACCCCGGTTGGTTGCTAGCTGTAGCGTTTGTAGTCTGATTCACTAAAGTGCCGGCTACAAACAAACATGCTACCTTGTTTTATTTTAAAGTTTGGCCCTTCATCCCGGCGAACCGCTTGAATCCACTTCTTCCTTAGACTCATTTCAGTCGGGAATCCATGAAAACTTAAGTAGGGTTGGTGTTGTTTGTTAGATGTACAAAGTGGAACAGAGAGCAGTGACATCTCGCCTTTGTTTCAGCCATGGTGGAAGTGCGCCGGAAGTGTTCATGCACAACGAAGACAAATCCCGCCACCGGAACCAGGAAGCGTGATAATCCCCTATTGTGTTATTTGAAATTACTTGAATATCTTATGGGAGTTTGGTTTGTTCTAGTTTTGAATCAGATTGGTGAATCAAGAGGAAGCATTGGGAGGCATTGGAGGAATAGGCAATTTGAATGGCAGGTATTCATTCCTTGGTGCCTCTTAACTGTTGGTTACGGGGGACGATGGTAACGACGACGATAGTCTTCAGCTCTAGGCTCCTGTATAAGAGGGGTGAATAGGCTATTTGAATGGCAGGTATTCATTCCTGCCATTCAAATATGGCAGGAATGAATACCTGCATGAATACCAATGTTGGTTACGGGGGACGATGGTAACAAATTTGATTCAGGGGTCTAGGGTGACTTTACTCAAAGTTTAATTGAATTGTCTGTTAAGAATGAGTACTTTGTCAAATGTAATTACAATTTGTAACCTCACTCTTCTTATTAAGTTGATGGAAAATAGTTTTATCAGTGCAATTTAAAGGTACATGTTTTCTGTGCATCCTTGTGTATTTTTATTTTATAGGCTGTTCCTTAATACAGTAGTTATTCTAGCTATGTGACGAGGCAGTTTTGTTCTTTCGACAGGTAAATCTCATTTTCCATGCTTTGTTAAGCAAGCCTTTTCCTGTTGGATTATGTTTCCCATCTTCTCTCAGAGCTCTGAATATCTATATGACTGCAAAACCTGTTATTACTGTTATTACAAGAAGGAAGCGGCCAAGAAGAGCCCCCAAGAAGGCACCCAAGCCTATGTTGTGTGCCCTATCTTTGCAGCCAATTACAAAAGATCATGACTGAAAAAAAAATCTGGATTTAGCAAAACAAAATGAACACTTTGACTGCAGGCAAACACAACGCAGATTCAGCCGGTCACACTTGGATCTATAAATGCCCGTAACACAAAGAAAGCCTTGTGTCCGTACCTAACCCTAACCCAGAGAACGAAGATCACGGCCGAACATCGCAATATGGACACCAACAAGGCCACTCCTGATTTGAAACCCAGTGCGCAACCACCAAGCCCTGAAGACTTGATGGAAGCCCGTCGAGTGGATGAAGAAGGGAGCAAGGTGCCTGCTCGGGAATCTATATATACTGTATGTTCAACGGTGAGTTTGTCAGTGTCACCCAGATTCAGCCAGAACTTACACTGCCCAATTTGGAATTTTTGTCAGAGTGTCACCATTGAACATATTTCGAGTTGGAAGTTGGAATTTGTCAGTCACCATTGAACATGTGTCGATTTGGAAGTTGGAAGTATGAACATGTGTGGATTTGGAAGTTGGAATTTGTCAGTGTCACCCAGATTCAGCCAGACCTTACACTGCCCAATTTGGAATTTTTGTCAGTGTCACCATTGAACATGTGTCGATTTGGAAGTTGGAAGATGGAATTTGTCAGTGTCACCATTGAACATATGTAGATTTGGAAGTTGGGATTTGGAAGTATCACCATTGAACATATGTCGATTTGGAAGTTGGAACCTTCCCAATTCCGACTTTCGACTTCCAAATCGAAGTCACAACATGTGATAGTCACAACATGTTGTACTTTTATCCCCAATAACACAGCTCCGGATGTGTTGGTGGCCAGGGCACTGGCACGATTACAATCCCTCAGGTTCGAATAGGCAGAGAACTCCGGCATTATGACCCTTTGACAGGATGGATGGAGAATATGTTTGGGAGGTGGAAAGGCATGATCCAGTCAGTGCCCGTCGCGGAAATAATGGCAGTAACCGTGTTAATTGTAGCCGGCTGCCGTTGTATTCCCTGCGCACGAGGGCTACTGCATCGGCTGATCACCACAGCAGTGGGCGCTACAGAAGCGCCAAGTGCCATTCAGGCTTACATGGGGATCAGATATGATCCGGTGAAAGTGGACGAGACATCACCTGAGGGGCCCGACCCTATCCAGCTGTAATATGTAGAATAGTCAACACCTATACTATTCTAGTAGAAGCGCCTGTATATAAGATAATCAATATCCCGGATTTATTTGAATAATTAATTATTGAACCACCAAGACGAGTTGTTTGTTATTATATAGTATTGTTTGGTTGCGAGTGCAACCCTTTATTTCTGTATCGCTGCATTGATAATGGTACTGTTGATCTTCTTTGAGACGGTTGTTTACAGGCCACCTGTTGCTGACACGACGACGATGGAGAACCTGTTTGGAAGCTCCCATGATGTAAAATAAACCTCTTTGTGAGCTGAGCCCTTGACAAGGAGGGACGAGTCTTGGGTTCATGAATTACAGGCCCGACGGCGACAGAAGAAACAATGGCTACGATAATAACAACGCCCAAAACCACCCACATGCAATACACGAAGATCACCTGAACCACCCATATCCATGCTAGCCTATGAATCATTTAGAATTTTTAAAATTGTATTATGACTACCAATTTTTACTTTACTTTTGCACATGTTGAAAATTGTATGACCTTGTAGCACATAACCAAAAGTGTTAGCTCAGGATTTCTATGGATACTTTTGTTTGAGTGCTGTTTGACCATATGATTGTATGATAACAAGATATATGTTCATTGTTGTATTGTTAAATAATGACCTGTATTTCCAATGAGACCCACAATGTGAATACCGTTTCAGTATTATCGGGAACGCGTAGTGGTTTTTCTCTATTCGGTAGAGTTTCTCCCACACGGTTGATGGTGTTGATGATTTTTCCTACTTTGATTATGTTTTCGGTGTGGTAAATGGTGTTTATGATTTAAAATATTATTGTATGGTCATCTGAGATGACCAAGGAGGGATTGTTACGTATTTTAAGAATCTAAGCTACCCACACATAGACCCAATGAAGCAGGACCAAACATATAAGCCGTAAATACTATACATAGCCACAAGGGGAGCAAGACCTTATTGGAGGCTGCTCCAGCCACAGATAGCAGCACCTTTATTTATTTATTTATTTATATATATATATATATATATATATATATATATATATATATATATATATATATATATATATATATATATATATATTGCAATGTTCTTCAGGGAAAGAGGGGTCGAATCCAAAGGAATAGCTTTAAAGAGACTTTATTTGTATAAAGTATTTTCGGTATGGTAAACTGATGCTCTGAAGTAAAGAGAGATTGAAGATGTGTTCTAAGCACGTGCGAGCGTATTCTCCTAGCTGATCACAGGCATAAACCCACCTATGTCTAGTCGCTGCCGAGAGAGTTCTGATCTGCCTCCACGAGCTGGAGGCTTCTTATGGACTCAGCGAGGACCGGAAGACTTGGAGAGGAACCGGTGTGACGTAATCCTCGGTTTTCCTCGCCTGGTCTGTGGTGCTGCCCTCTGTGGCTAAAGTATCTATTGCAGCCTTCAGTAATGTCCTGCTTTCCCTTGTGGCTATGTATGGTATTTACGGCTTATATGTTTGGTCCTACCCCCTATTGGTTAAGTGAGGGAAATACAGCTTGTGTTCCTAAAATACGTAACAATATGAAGAAGCAAAAGCCTTTACTTCGCCCCGGCCACGCCCACTTGACGGACTCTACTTGTGCACACGAGGCGAAGAGCTTTAGAGATTTTCAGCGACACCCGCGAGGGGACATGGGCCTCTGCCCATGTCCCGTAGTAGCCAGAGTTATTATCTCTCACACGTGTTCGACACGATTCCTAGACTTTCGTTCAATAGTCACTTATCATGCCGAAACATGCCTACTTTAACAATAAACTCTCTTAAAAGCTATCCCGGATTTGAACCCTTTCCTTGAAGAACTACTCAGCACATGTAATATGTCTCCAACACGGTACAAACATTAGATCTAGACGGGAGTGGATACCTTCTATCTACAGTCCCATAAAAAACACACTTCTGGCCCCTTGCTCCTTGAATATAATTATTTAATTAAAGGCAGCTATTGCAGCCTTCAGTAAGGTCCTGCTCCCCTTGTGGCTGTGTATAGTATTTATGGCTTATATGTTTGGTCCTGCTTCCTAGTGGTTCTGTGAGGGTAATACAGCTTGTGCGTTTTAATCTGCTTCCTAGAGGCTATGTGGAGGCAGCTTATGTTCTTAAAATACGTAACAGACACCAGGACGGTCACCATCTGCAAGCAATGTAACACGGGTTACATCTTGCCTCATGACGGCCATTTTGTATTTGGTGACCATTTTGTATTTGTTTAGAATGATATTGTTACGTATTTTAAGCACATAAGCTGCCCCCACATAGCCGCTGGGAAGCAGGATCGAACACACAAGCTGCACAACCCTCACATAGCCACTAGGAAGCAGGATCGAACACATCAGCTGCAATAACTACTCCAGCCACAGATGGCAGCACCTTTAGACAAGCGTGGAGGGAGGAACTATTACGTCGCACCGGCCATGCCCACTTGACCCTATCAAGCTCGACAAAGAGATTGGAGTGCAGAGCTGATAGCCAGACCCGCAGAGAGCCTGGGGCTCGAAGTAGCTCTACGGTATTTCTCTCACACGCGTTAGATACAATTCCCTCCCTTCTGCTTCATAGTTACCGTACCAAAATGAACCAAAGAAGACGGAGGACTACTCTATGGTAAGTTTTTTCCTTTAATCAAAACTAAACAATGTTAAAATACCTGGTACTATGCTGTGTATGAGGTGCAGGTAATTTTGTAATTGTTTTAGCATTTCCTGGGGTTGTGCGGTGTATGGAACACAGGAATTTGCAAATTTCCAAATTTTGGCCCACATTAGGGACTAGGCCGAGGGTGAACCCGGACCTAGTATTTAGCCCTTTTAGCGAATTTATTGATTCCAACCACTTATCTTAATCCTAACCTTAACCTTTAGCCTTATTCCCTAACCTTAACCCGAGTCTTTATCCCGACCACTGACCTAAATCTAAGGCTCCGTTTACACAAAGGGAAAACGCAGATATTTTCACACGGTTTGGCCTCTCATTTACACGAAAACAGTTTTTGTCACAGAAAACGATCATTTATAAAAACTCCGGCCAAAGTGGAGATTTCTGAAAACGCCGGTTACGTGTTGTCGTGTCAACGGATAGAAACGGGGTTTTAGGTTCTGAAACGTCACATTATGCGCCAGGAAATGCTTAACGTCATATGAGCGCCCTATGTTTACAGTTTGTTTGTTACAGGAAGACGCTCGTGTTATTCGTTGTTGTTGATTCTGAGGATTCTGATTGGCTTGCATGGCTTTATCCTTCTCCCTACACTGCCACCCATAGGTTTGGCATAGTTATAATGTCCCAACGGCGTATTTATGCGTTTTGATGTAAACGACAACTTTTTTGAAAACGATGTTGTGTGCACAATGTTATTTTTGAAAACGGAGGGGGGAAAATATTTGTTTCTATAAATACCCTGCTACGTATAAACGTGGCCTTAATCCTTTATCCTTATTCCCTAACCTTAACCCAACAACGAAAAATCTTGCCTATTTTAACGTCATCCGAACAATGAAAAATCTTGCCTAGCTTAACACCAACCGAACAACGAAAAATCTTGCCTATCCGGACGCCAACCGAACAACGAAGAATAAGGATGAACAACTATGCGGGTAAACCAACCATGGAAACCTTATATGAAGAAAGGGTTCTTGATGGATTATGGGACGTACCCGAGAGTTCTATGTCGTATAGGCTTCGCCTTTTAAGGCTATCGCTATTGGGTTATCCCTAGGCGTGAGCCGTAGCACTGAAAAATTGGTAATCCCCGCCCACCAACAGCGTGGGCCTCAATTACGTCCGCGTGCGGCGTACCTCAACGACGTCCGCATTTCGCAGATAGTCGGGCGCCGGCGGACGTTCCTACTTAGGCCTATTAATTAACGTTCAAAAGCTATTAAATCTTCAACAAAATATACAGATACTGTCAAAATCAGTTCCAGGGAGTATATAGGGATTATTTATGTTGTTTTTAATGGTGTTTTTTTCTGGAATGAGCATCCAAATATTCGCTCGGAAAAACCAACGAGTATTCGGAGCCTGAAAAATGGCATTCGGGCCAGCCCTAGACTCCAGGACGGTCCCCATCTGCAAGCAATGTAACACGGGTTACATCTTGCCTCATGACTGCCATTTTGTATTTGGTGACCATTTTGTATTTGTTTAGAATGATATTGTTACGTATTTTAAGCACATAAGCTGCCCCCACATAGCCGCTGGGAAGCAGGATCGAACACATAAGCTGCACAACCCTCACATAGCCACTAGGAAGCAGGATCGAACACATCAGCTGCAATAACTACTCCAGGCACAGATGGCAGCACCTTTAGACAAGCGTGGAGGGAGGAACTATTATGTCGCACCGGCCACGCCCACTTGACCCTATCAAGCTCGACAGAGAGATTGGAGTGCAGAGCTGATAGCCAGACCCGCAGAGAGCCTGGGGCTCGAAGTAGCTCTACGGTATTTCTCTCACACGCGTTAGTTACAATTCCCTCCCTTCTGCTTCATAGTTACCGTACGAAAATGAACCAACGAAGACGGAGGACTACTCTATGGTAAGTTTTTTCCTTTAATCAAAACTAAACAATGTTAAAATACCTGGTACTATGCTGTGTATGAGGTGCAGGTAATTTTGTAATTGTTTTAGCATTTCCTGGGGTTGTGCGGTGTATGGAACACAGGAATTTGCCAATTTCAAAAATATCGCCCACATTAGGGACTAGGGCATGTAGAGGGGCCCCAGGGCTACCACGGGCACTAGTCAGAATTCCAACGCTCCGCTGTTCCTTTAAATCGCTTCACTTCAAATTTTTAAAATCAAGATTGCAGTACCCAAAAAAGTCCGCTGGGGCTAGAGCTATCCGAGGGTGGTCTCGGAATTCCCACGCCCCGCTGTTTGCCCGAGCTAGGTCCAAAAAAACGTTTTTGAAAAGTGGTAAGTTGCCCTTAACCTAACCCTAACCCATTAACAAACGACTCAAAATGGCCTAAAACGTGCTCCTAGACACTTTCTGTGTGAACTTTTTTGCCTCCGCACTTGGTCAGATTTTCACAAAATTGTACATGGGGGGGGGGGGGGGGGGGTCAACGGCAGCTATATGAAGGAAGTTAGCTAGAACTCCAAAACTTCGCACACCTGTCTAAGTAGCCTAGAGCACCTTCCACACCAAATATCGTTAATACCCCTTTTTCCCTCGCCGAGTGGCACAAATTTTTCCCTTGCCGAGTGGCACAAATTTGAACATTTCAAATTCAATTTTCTATACCAAACCAAGCCACCAGGTGGCCAGAACTTGGCACAGACGTAGCCCTGATCCATAGCTACCACCCCATAGGGTTCATGTTCCCACGCCCCTCTCCCTGTTCCCATGGCAACGCTTTTAGGTGTTTTCCAATGTTAAAAAAAGTTGCCACTAGGGGCGCCAAATTCCCTCCCTTCTGCTTCATAGTTACCGTACCAAAATGAACCAACGAAGACGGAGGACTACTCTAAGGTAAGTTTTTTGCTTTATTCAAAACGAAACAACGTTAAAATACATGGTACTATGCTGTGTATGAGGTGCAGGTTATTTTGTAATTGTTTCAGCATTTCCTGGGGTTGTGCGGTGTATGGAACACAGGAATTTGCCAATTTCAAAAATATCGCCCACAATAGGGACTAGGGCATGTAGAGGGGCCCCAGGGCTACCACGGGCACTATTCAGAATTCCCACGCTCCGCTGTTCCTTTAAATCGCTTCACTTCAAATTTTTAAAATCAAGATTGCAGTACCCAAAAAAGTCCGCTGGGGCTAGAGCTATCCGAGAGTGGTCTCGGAATTCCCACGCCCCGCTGTTTGCCCGAGCTAGGTCCAAAAAAACGTTTTTGAAAAGTGGTAAGTTGCCCTTAACCTAACCCTAACCCATTAGCAAACGACTCAAAATGGCCTAAAACGTGCTCCTAGACACTTTCTGTGTGAACTTTTTTGACTCCACACGTGCTCAAATTTTCACAAGATTTTACATGGGGGGGGGGGGGGGGGGGGTGTCAATGGCAGCTATATGAAGGAAGTTGGCTAGAACTCCAAAACTTTGAATTAAAACTTAAAAGATAGAACGCTTCACGAATTTGCGTGTCATCCTTGCGCAGGGGCCATGCTAATCTTCTCTGTATCGTTCCAATTTTAGTAGATGTGATACCGAAGTAACACAAATACTGCCTAATCCTCAGTTAGCTATGTACCTCTGCTCAGACACCAAACGCTATCTGCTGGTGGAGCTACAACAGACGATTCATACGTTGGGCGATTTGCGGTTGCTGAGAAACAGAAAGCTTCGATGGACCGATAGCGCAAAAGATAACGTGGCTGAGGAACGTTCTTCTCTTTATTTATCCGACAGAAAAGAGGAAAAAACCCACCTCACTCGTCGCGTCGATAAAGAACTTCTTTTTTTTTACGACCCAGCAATCAGCGAACGACAACAGAGACACCCAAAGCGTCGGATCGAATCCCCGTGAAATCAACGCTTTTGACCGGCCGTTCTCGTCGTAAATGAAGACGAGAACCCTTTGTTATGTTATAATTATTATTACATTACAATATGCAAAATATGACAGACCAAAAGCCCTTATTGTGAATTTTATTTTCTTGTCTTGTTACTTATAGACCTGAATTGCATCCTTGTCCAATAGGTGGCGCTCTCGAATAATGTCTGTAGAGTGTGGTGTGGGGAGGGGGGTCTTGACCTTGGTAACCGTTTGTATTTATTTAGAATGAGATCGTATTTACTGAACGGTTGCTAAGTTATACTTTATGTCCAATAGGGGGCGCTCTCGAATAATGTTTGTAGAGTGTGGTGTGGGGAGGGTGGCCTTGACCTTGGTGACCATTTTGTATTTGTTTAGAATGATATTGTTACGTATTTTAAAATCAAGATTGCAGTACCCAAAAAAGTCCGCTGGGGCTAGAGCTATCCGAGGGTGGTCTCGGAATTCCCACGCCCCGCTGTTTGCCCGAGCTAGGTCCAAAAAAACGTTTTTGAAAAGTGGTAAGTTGCCCTTAACCTAACCCTAACCCATTAACAAACGACTCAAAATGGCCTAAAACGTGCTCCTAGACACTTTCTGTGTGAACTTTTTTGCCTCCGCACTTGGTCAGATTTTCACAAAATTGTACATGGGGGGGGGGGGGGGGGGGTCAACGGCAGCTATATGAAGGAAGTTAGCTAGAACTCCAAAACTTCGCACACCTGTCTAAGTAGCCTAGAGCACCTTCCACACCAAATATCGTTAATACCCCTTTTTCCCTCGCCGAGTGGCACAAATTTTTCCCTTGCCGAGTGGCACAAATTTGAACATTTCAAATTCAATTTTCTATACCAAACCAAGCCACCAGGTGGCCAGAACTTGGCACAGACGTAGCCCTGATCCATAGCTACCACCCCATAGGGTTCATGTTCCCACGCCCCTCTCCCTGTTCCCATGGCAACGCTTTTAGGTGTTTTCCAATGTTAAAAAAAGTTGCCACTAGGGGCGCCAAATTCCCTCCCTTCTGCTTCATAGTTACCGTACCAAAATGAACCAACGAAGACGGAGGACTACTCTAAGGTAAGTTTTTTGCTTTATTCAAAACGAAACAACGTTAAAATACATGGTACTATGCTGTGTATGAGGTGCAGGTTATTTTGTAATTGTTTCAGCATTTCCTGGGGTTGTGCGGTGTATGGAACACAGGAATTTGCCAATTTCAAAAATATCGCCCACAATAGGGACTAGGGCATGTAGAGGGGCCCCAGGGCTACCACGGGCACTATTCAGAATTCCCACGCTCCGCTGTTCCTTTAAATCGCTTCACTTCAAATTTTTAAAATCAAGATTGCAGTACCCAAAAAAGTCCGCTGGGGCTAGAGCTATCCGAGAGTGGTCTCGGAATTCCCACGCCCCGCTGTTTGCCCGAGCTAGGTCCAAAAAAACGTTTTTGAAAAGTGGTAAGTTGCCCTTAACCTAACCCTAACCCATTAGCAAACGACTCAAAATGGCCTAAAACGTGCTCCTAGACACTTTCTGTGTGAACTTTTTTGACTCCACACGTGCTCAAATTTTCACAAGATTTTACATGGGGGGGGGGGGGGGGGGGGTGTCAATGGCAGCTATATGAAGGAAGTTGGCTAGAACTCCAAAACTTTGAATTAAAACTTAAAAGATAGAACGCTTCACGAATTTGCGTGTCATCCTTGCGCAGGGGCCATGCTAATCTTCTCTGTATCGTTCCAATTTTAGTAGATGTGATACCGAAGTAACACAAATACTGCCTAATCCTCAGTTAGCTATGTACCTCTGCTCAGACACCAAACGCTATCTGCTGGTGGAGCTACAACAGACGATTCATACGTTGGGCGATTTGCGGTTGCTGAGAAACAGAAAGCTTCGATGGACCGATAGCGCAAAAGATAACGTGGCTGAGGAACGTTCTTCTCTTTATTTATCCGACAGAAAAGAGGAAAAAACCCACCTCACTCGTCGCGTCGATAAAGAACTTCTTTTTTTTTACGACCCAGCAATCAGCGAACGACAACAGAGACACCCAAAGCGTCGGATCGAATCCCCGTGAAATCAACGCTTTTGACCGGCCGTTCTCGTCGTAAATGAAGACGAGAACCCTTTGTTATGTTATAATTATTATTACATTACAATATGCAAAATATGACAGACCAAAAGCCCTTATTGTGAATTTTATTTTCTTGTCTTGTTACTTATAGACCTGAATTGCATCCTTGTCCAATAGGTGGCGCTCTCGAATAATGTCTGTAGAGTGTGGTGTGGGGAGGGGGGTCTTGACCTTGGTAACCGTTTTGTATTTATTTAGAATGAGATCGTATTTACTGAACGGTTGCTAAGTTATACTTTATGTCCAATAGGGGGCGCTCTCGAATAATGTTTGTAGAGTGTGGTGTGGGGAGGGTGGCCTTGACCTTGGTGACCATTTTGTATTTGTTTAGAATGATATTGTTACGTATTTTAAAATCAAGATTGCAGTACCCAAAAAAGTCCGCTGGGGCTAGAGCTATCCGAGGGTGGTCTCGGAATTCCCACGCCCCGCTGTTTGCCCGAGCTAGGTCCAAAAAAACGTTTTTGAAAAGTGGTAAGTTGCCCTTAACCTAACCCTAACCCATTAACAAACGACTCAAAATGGCCTAAAACGTGCTCCTAGACACTTTCTGTGTGAACTTTTTTGCCTCCGCACTTGGTCAGATTTTCACAAAATTGTACATGGGGGGGGGGGGGGGGGGGTCAACGGCAGCTATATGAAGGAAGTTAGCTAGAACTCCAAAACTTCGCACACCTGTCTAAGTAGCCTAGAGCACCTTCCACACCAAATATCGTTAATACCCCTTTTTCCCTCGCCGAGTGGCACAAATTTTTCCCTTGCCGAGTGGCACAAATTTGAACATTTCAAATTCAATTTTCTATACCAAACCAAGCCACCAGGTGGCCAGAACTTGGCACAGACGTAGCCCTGATCCATAGCTACCACCCCATAGGGTTCATGTTCCCACGCCCCTCTCCCTGTTCCCATGGCAACGCTTTTAGGTGTTTTCCAATGTTAAAAAAAGTTGCCACTAGGGGCGCCAAATTCCCTCCCTTCTGCTTCATAGTTACCGTACCAAAATGAACCAACGAAGACGGAGGACTACTCTAAGGTAAGTTTTTTGCTTTATTCAAAACGAAACAACGTTAAAATACATGGTACTATGCTGTGTATGAGGTGCAGGTTATTTTGTAATTGTTTCAGCATTTCCTGGGGTTGTGCGGTGTATGGAACACAGGAATTTGCCAATTTCAAAAATATCGCCCACAATAGGGACTAGGGCATGTAGAGGGGCCCCAGGGCTACCACGGGCACTATTCAGAATTCCCACGCTCCGCTGTTCCTTTAAATCGCTTCACTTCAAATTTTTAAAATCAAGATTGCAGTACCCAAAAAAGTCCGCTGGGGCTAGAGCTATCCGAGAGTGGTCTCGGAATTCCCACGCCCCGCTGTTTGCCCGAGCTAGGTCCAAAAAAACGTTTTTGAAAAGTGGTAAGTTGCCCTTAACCTAACCCTAACCCATTAGCAAACGACTCAAAATGGCCTAAAACGTGCTCCTAGACACTTTCTGTGTGAACTTTTTTGACTCCACACGTGCTCAAATTTTCACAAGATTTTACATGGGGGGGGGGGGGGGGGGTGTCAATGGCAGCTATATGAAGGAAGTTGGCTAGAACTCCAAAACTTTGAATTAAAACTTAAAAGATAGAACGCTTCACGAATTTGCGTGTCATCCTTGCGCAGGGGCCATGCTAATCTTCTCTGTATCGTTCCAATTTTAGTAGATGTGATACCGAAGTAACACAAATACTGCCTAATCCTCAGTTAGCTATGTACCTCTGCTCAGACACCAAACGCTATCTGCTGGTGGAGCTACAACAGACGATTCATACGTTGGGCGATTTGCGGTTGCTGAGAAACAGAAAGCTTCGATGGACCGATAGCGCAAAAGATAACGTGGCTGAGGAACGTTCTTCTCTTTATTTATCCGACAGAAAAGAGGAAAAAACCCACCTCACTCGTCGCGTCGATAAAGAACTTCTTTTTTTTTACGACCCAGCAATCAGCGAACGACAACAGAGACACCCAAAGCGTCGGATCGAATCCCCGTGAAATCAACGCTTTTGACCGGCCGTTCTCGTCGTAAATGAAGACGAGAACCCTTTGTTATGTTATAATTATTATTACATTACAATATGCAAAATATGACAGACCAAAAGCCCTTATTGTGAATTTTATTTTCTTGTCTTGTTACTTATAGACCTGAATTGCATCCTTGTCCAATAGGTGGCGCTCTCGAATAATGTCTGTAGAGTGTGGTGTGGGGAGGGGGGTCTTGACCTTGGTAACCGTTTTGTATTTATTTAGAATGAGATCGTATTTACTGAACGGTTGCTAAGTTATACTTTATGTCCAATAGGGGGCGCTCTCGAATAATGTTTGTAGAGTGTGGTGTGGGGAGGGTGGCCTTGACCTTGGTGACCATTTTGTATTTGTTTAGAATGATATTGTTACGTATTTTAAAATCAAGATTGCAGTACCCAAAAAAGTCCGCTGGGGCTAGAGCTATCCGAGGGTGGTCTCGGAATTCCCACGCCCCGCTGTTTGCCCGAGCTAGGTCCAAAAAAACGTTTTTGAAAAGTGGTAAGTTGCCCTTAACCTAACCCTAACCCATTAACAAACGACTCAAAATGGCCTAAAACGTGCTCCTAGACACTTTCTGTGTGAACTTTTTTGCCTCCGCACTTGGTCAGATTTTCACAAAATTGTACATGGGGGGGGGGGGGGGGGGGTCAACGGCAGCTATATGAAGGAAGTTAGCTAGAACTCCAAAACTTCGCACACCTGTCTAAGTAGCCTAGAGCACCTTCCACACCAAATATCGTTAATACCCCTTTTTCCCTCGCCGAGTGGCACAAATTTTTCCCTTGCCGAGTGGCACAAATTTGAACATTTCAAATTCAATTTTCTATACCAAACCAAGCCACCAGGTGGCCAGAACTTGGCACAGACGTAGCCCTGATCCATAGCTACCACCCCATAGGGTTCATGTTCCCACGCCCCTCTCCCTGTTCCCATGGCAACGCTTTTAGGTGTTTTCCAATGTTAAAAAAAGTTGCCACTAGGGGCGCCAAATTCCCTCCCTTCTGCTTCATAGTTACCGTACCAAAATGAACCAACGAAGACGGAGGACTACTCTAAGGTAAGTTTTTTGCTTTATTCAAAACGAAACAACGTTAAAATACATGGTACTATGCTGTGTATGAGGTGCAGGTTATTTTGTAATTGTTTCAGCATTTCCTGGGGTTGTGCGGTGTATGGAACACAGGAATTTGCCAATTTCAAAAATATCGCCCACAATAGGGACTAGGGCATGTAGAGGGGCCCCAGGGCTACCACGGGCACTATTCAGAATTCCCACGCTCCGCTGTTCCTTTAAATCGCTTCACTTCAAATTTTTAAAATCAAGATTGCAGTACCCAAAAAAGTCCGCTGGGGCTAGAGCTATCCGAGAGTGGTCTCGGAATTCCCACGCCCCGCTGTTTGCCCGAGCTAGGTCCAAAAAAACGTTTTTGAAAAGTGGTAAGTTGCCCTTAACCTAACCCTAACCCATTAGCAAACGACTCAAAATGGCCTAAAACGTGCTCCTAGACACTTTCTGTGTGAACTTTTTTGACTCCACACGTGCTCAAATTTTCACAAGATTTTACATGGGGGGGGGGGGGCGGGGTGTCAATGGCAGCTATATGAAGGAAGTTGGCTAGAACTCCAAAACTTTGAATTAAAACTTAAAAGATAGAACGCTTCACGAATTTGCGTGTCATCCTTGCGCAGGGGCCATGCTAATCTTCTCTGTATCGTTCCAATTTTAGTAGATGTGATACCGAAGTAACACAAATACTGCCTAATCCTCAGTTAGCTATGTACCTCTGCTCAGACACCAAACGCTATCTGCTGGTGGAGCTACAACAGACGATTCATACGTTGGGCGATTTGCGGTTGCTGAGAAACAGAAAGCTTCGATGGACCGATAGCGCAAAAGATAACGTGGCTGAGGAACGTTCTTCTCTTTATTTATCCGACAGAAAAGAGGAAAAAACCCACCTCACTCGTCGCGTCGATAAAGAACTTCTTTTTTTTTTACGACCCAGCAATCAGCGAACGACAACAGAGACACCCAAAGCGTCGGATCGAATCCCCGTGAAATCAACGCTTTTGACCGGCCGTTCTCGTCGTAAATGAAGACGAGAACCCTTTGTTATGTTATAATTATTATTACATTACAATATGCAAAATATGACAGACCAAAAGCCCTTATTGTGAATTTTATTTTCTTGTCTTGTTACTTATAGACCTGAATTGCATCCTTGTCCAATAGGTGGCGCTCTCGAATAATGTCTGTAGAGTGTGGTGTGGGGAGGGGGGTCTTGACCTTGGTAACCGTTTTGTATTTATTTAGAATGAGATCGTATTTACTGAACGGTTGCTAAGTTATACTTTATGTCCAATAGGGGGCGCTCTCGAATAATGTTTGTAGAGTGTGGTGTGGGGAGGGTGGCCTTGACCTTGGTGACCATTTTGTATTTGTTTAGAATGATATTGTTACGTATTTTAAAATCAAGATTGCAGTACCCAAAAAAGTCCGCTGGGGCTAGAGCTATCCGAGGGTGGTCTCGGAATTCCCACGCCCCGCTGTTTGCCCGAGCTAGGTCCAAAAAAACGTTTTTGAAAAGTGGTAAGTTGCCCTTAACCTAACCCTAACCCATTAACAAACGACTCAAAATGGCCTAAAACGTGCTCCTAGACACTTTCTGTGTGAACTTTTTTGCCTCCGCACTTGGTCAGATTTTCACAAAATTGTACATGGGGGGGGGGGGGGGGGGGGTCAACGGCAGCTATATGAAGGAAGTTAGCTAGAACTCCAAAACTTCGCACACCTGTCTAAGTAGCCTAGAGCACCTTCCACACCAAATATCGTTAATACCCCTTTTTCCCTCGCCGAGTGGCACAAATTTTTCCCTTGCCGAGTGGCACAAATTTGAACATTTCAAATTCAATTTTCTATACCAAACCAAGCCACCAGGTGGCCAGAACTTGGCACAGACGTAGCCCTGATCCATAGCTACCACCCCATAGGGTTCATGTTCCCACGCCCCTCTCCCTGTTCCCATGGCAACGCTTTTAGGTGTTTTCCAATGTTAAAAAAAGTTGCCACTAGGGGCGCCAAATTCCCTCCCTTCTGCTTCATAGTTACCGTACCAAAATGAACCAACGAAGACGGAGGACTACTCTAAGGTAAGTTTTTTGCTTTATTCAAAACGAAACAACGTTAAAATACATGGTACTATGCTGTGTATGAGGTGCAGGTTATTTTGTAATTGTTTCAGCATTTCCTGGGGTTGTGCGGTGTATGGAACACAGGAATTTGCCAATTTCAAAAATATCGCCCACAATAGGGACTAGGGCATGTAGAGGGGCCCCAGGGCTACCACGGGCACTATTCAGAATTCCCACGCTCCGCTGTTCCTTTAAATCGCTTCACTTCAAATTTTTAAAATCAAGATTGCAGTACCCAAAAAAGTCCGCTGGGGCTAGAGCTATCCGAGAGTGGTCTCGGAATTCCCACGCCCCGCTGTTTGCCCGAGCTAGGTCCAAAAAAACGTTTTTGAAAAGTGGTAAGTTGCCCTTAACCTAACCCTAACCCATTAGCAAACGACTCAAAATGGCCTAAAACGTGCTCCTAGACACTTTCTGTGTGAACTTTTTTGACTCCACACGTGCTCAAATTTTCACAAGATTTTACATGGGGGGGGGGGGGGGGGGGTGTCAATGGCAGCTATATGAAGGAAGTTGGCTAGAACTCCAAAACTTTGAATTAAAACTTAAAAGATAGAACGCTTCACGAATTTGCGTGTCATCCTTGCGCAGGGGCCATGCTAATCTTCTCTGTATCGTTCCAATTTTAGTAGATGTGATACCGAAGTAACACAAATACTGCCTAATCCTCAGTTAGCTATGTACCTCTGCTCAGACACCAAACGCTATCTGCTGGTGGAGCTACAACAGACGATTCATACGTTGGGCGATTTGCGGTTGCTGAGAAACAGAAAGCTTCGATGGACCGATAGCGCAAAAGATAACGTGGCTGAGGAACGTTCTTCTCTTTATTTATCCGACAGAAAAGAGGAAAAAACCCACCTCACTCGTCGCGTCGATAAAGAACTTCTTTTTTTTTACGACCCAGCAATCAGCGAACGACAACAGAGACACCCAAAGCGTCGGATCGAATCCCCGTGAAATCAACGCTTTTGACCGGCCGTTCTCGTCGTAAATGAAGACGAGAACCCTTTGTTATGTTATAATTATTATTACATTACAATATGCAAAATATGACAGACCAAAAGCCCTTATTGTGAATTTTATTTTCTTGTCTTGTTACTTATAGACCTGAATTGCATCCTTGTCCAATAGGTGGCGCTCTCGAATAATGTCTGTAGAGTGTGGTGTGGGGAGGGGGGTCTTGACCTTGGTAACCGTTTTGTATTTATTTAGAATGAGATCGTATTTACTGAACGGTTGCTAAGTTATACTTTATGTCCAATAGGGGGCGCTCTCGAATAATGTTTGTAGAGTGTGGTGTGGGGAGGGTGGCCTTGACCTTGGTGACCATTTTGTATTTGTTTAGAATGATATTGTTACGTATTTTAAAATCAAGATTGCAGTACCCAAAAAAGTCCGCTGGGGCTAGAGCTATCCGAGGGTGGTCTCGGAATTCCCACGCCCCGCTGTTTGCCCGAGCTAGGTCCAAAAAAACGTTTTTTGAAAAGTGGTAAGTTGCCCTTAACCTAACCCTAACCCATTAACAAACGACTCAAAATGGCCTAAAACGTGCTCCTAGACACTTTCTGTGTGAACTTTTTTGCCTCCGCACTTGGTCAGATTTTCACAAAATTGTACATGGGGGGGGGGGGGGGGGGGTCAACGGCAGCTATATGAAGGAAGTTAGCTAGAACTCCAAAACTTCGCACACCTGTCTAAGTAGCCTAGAGCACCTTCCACACCAAATATCGTTAATACCCCTTTTTCCCTCGCCGAGTGGCACAAATTTTTCCCTTGCCGAGTGGCACAAATTTGAACATTTCAAATTCAATTTTCTATACCAAACCAAGCCACCAGGTGGCCAGAACTTGGCACAGACGTAGCCCTGATCCATAGCTACCACCCCATAGGGTTCATGTTCCCACGCCCCTCTCCCTGTTCCCATGGCAACGCTTTTAGGTGTTTTCCAATGTTAAAAAAGTTGCCACTAGGGGCGCCAAATTCCCTCCCTTCTGCTTCATAGTTACCGTACCAAAATGAACCAACGAAGACGGAGGACTACTCTAAGGTAAGTTTTTTGCTTTATTCAAAACGAAACAACGTTAAAATACATGGTACTATGCTGTGTATGAGGTGCAGGTTATTTTGTAATTGTTTCAGCATTTCCTGGGGTTGTGCGGTGTATGGAACACAGGAATTTGCCAATTTCAAAAATATCGCCCACAATAGGGACTAGGGCATGTAGAGGGGCCCCAGGGCTACCACGGGCACTATTCAGAATTCCCACGCTCCGCTGTTCCTTTAAATCGCTTCACTTCAAATTTTTAAAATCAAGATTGCAGTACCCAAAAAAGTCCGCTGGGGCTAGAGCTATCCGAGAGTGGTCTCGGAATTCCCACGCCCCGCTGTTTGCCCGAGCTAGGTCCAAAAAAACGTTTTTGAAAAGTGGTAAGTTGCCCTTAACCTAACCCTAACCCATTAGCAAACGACTCAAAATGGCCTAAAACGTGCTCCTAGACACTTTCTGTGTGAACTTTTTTGACTCCACACGTGCTCAAATTTTCACAAGATTTTACATGGGGGGGGGGGGGGGGGGTGTCAATGGCAGCTATATGAAGGAAGTTGGCTAGAACTCCAAAACTTTGAATTAAAACTTAAAGATAGAACGCTTCACGAATTTGCGTGTCATCCTTGCGCAGGGGCCATGCTAATCTTCTCTGTATCGTTCCAATTTTAGTAGATGTGATACCGAAGTAACACAAATACTGCGTAATCCTCAGTTAGCTATGTACCTCTGCTCAGACACCAAACGCTATCTGCTGGTGGAGCTACAACAGACGATTCATACGTTGGGCGATTTGCGGTTGCTGAGAAACAGAAAGCTTCGATGGACCGATAGCGCAAAAGATAACGTGGCTGAGGAACGTTCTTCTCTTTATTTATCCGACAGAAAAGAGGAAAAAACCCACCTCACTCGTCGCGTCGATAAAGAACTTCTTTTTTTTTTACGACCCAGCAATCAGCGAACGACAACAGAGACACCCAAAGCGTCGGATCGAATCCCCGTGAAATCAACGCTTTTGACCGGCCGTTCTCGTCGTAAATGAAGACGAGAACCCTTTGTTATGTTATAATTATTATTACATTACAATATGCAAAATATGACAGACCAAAAGCCCTTATTGTGAATTTTATTTTCTTGTCTTGTTACTTATAGACCTGAATTGCATCCTTGTCCAATAGGTGGCGCTCTCGAATAATGTCTGTAGAGTGTGGTGTGGGGAGGGGGGTCTTGACCTTGGTAACCGTTTTGTATTTATTTAGAATGAGATCGTATTTACTGAACGGTTGCTAAGTTATACTTTATGTCCAATAGGGGGCGCTCTCGAATAATGTTTGTAGAGTGTGGTGTGGGGAGGGTGGCCTTGACCTTGGTGACCATTTTGTATTTGTTTAGAATGATATTGTTACGTATTTTAAAATCAAGATTGCAGTACTCAAAAAATTCCGCTGGGGCTAGAGCTATCCGAGGGTGGTCTCGGAATTCCCACGCCCCGCTGTTTGCCCGAGCTAGGTCCAAAAAAACGTTTTTGAAAAGTGGTAAGTTGCCCTTAACCTAACCCTAACCCATTAACAAACGACTCAAAATGGCCTAAAACGTGCTCCTAGACACTTTCTGTGTGAACTTTTTTGCCTCCGCACTTGGTCAGATTTTCACAAAATTGTACATGGGGGGGGGGGGGGGGGGTCAACGGCAGCTATATGAAGGAAGTTAGCTAGAACTCCAAAACTTCGCACACCTGTCTAAGTAGCCTAGAGCACCTTCCACACCAAATATCGTTAATACCCCTTTTTCCCTCGCCGAGTGGCACAAATTTTTCCCTTGCCGAGTGGCACAAATTTGAACATTTCAAATTCAATTTTCTATACCAAACCAAGCCACCAGGTGGCCAGAACTTGGCACAGACGTAGCCCTGATCCATAGCTACCACCCCATAGGGTTCATGTTCCCACGCCCCTCTCCCTGTTCCCATGGCAACGCTTTTAGGTGTTTTCCAATGTTAAAAAAAGTTGCCACTAGGGGCGCCAAATTCCCTCCCTTCTGCTTCATAGTTACCGTACCAAAATGAACCAACGAAGACGGAGGACTACTCTAAGGTAAGTTTTTTGCTTTATTCAAAACGAAACAACGTTAAAATACATGGTACTATGCTGTGTATGAGGTGCAGGTTATTTTGTAATTGTTTCAGCATTTCCTGGGGTTGTGCGGTGTATGGAACACAGGAATTTGCCAATTTCAAAAATATCGCCCACAATAGGGACTAGGGCATGTAGAGGGGCCCCAGGGCTACCACGGGCACTATTCAGAATTCCCACGCTCCGCTGTTCCTTTAAATCGCTTCACTTCAAATTTTTAAAATCAAGATTGCAGTACCCAAAAAAGTCCGCTGGGGCTAGAGCTATCCGAGAGTGGTCTCGGAATTCCCACGCCCCGCTGTTTGCCCGAGCTAGGTCCAAAAAAACGTTTTTGAAAAGTGGTAAGTTGCCCTTAACCTAACCCTAACCCATTAGCAAACGACTCAAAATGGCCTAAAACGTGCTCCTAGACACTTTCTGTGTGAACTTTTTTGACTCCACACGTGCTCAAATTTTCACAAGATTTTACATGGGGGGGGGGGGGGGGGGGGGTGTCAATGGCAGCTATATGAAGGAAGTTGGCTAGAACTCCAAAACTTTGAATTAAAACTTAAAAGATAGAACGCTTCACGAATTTGCGTGTCATCCTTGCGCAGGGGGCCATGCTAATCTTCTCTGTATCGTTCCAATTTTAGTAGATGTGATACCGAAGTAACACAAATACTGCCTAATCCTCAGTTAGCTATGTACCTCTGCTCAGACACCAAACGCTATCTGCTGGTGGAGCTACAACAGACGATTCATACGTTGGGCGATTTGCGGTTGCTGAGAAACAGAAAGCTTCGATGGACCGATAGCGCAAAAGATAACGTGGCTGAGGAACGTTCTTCTCTTTATTTATCCGACAGAAAAGAGGAAAAAACCCACCTCACTCGTCGCGTCGATAAAGAACTTCTTTTTTTTTACGACCCAGCAATCAGCGAACGACAACAGAGACACCCAAAGCGTCGGATCGAATCCCCGTGAAATCAACGCTTTTGACCGGCCGTTCTCGTCGTAAATGAAGACGAGAACCCTTTGTTATGTTATAATTATTATTACATTACAATATGCAAAATATGACAGACCAAAGCCCTTATTGTGAATTTTATTTTCTTGTCTTGTTACTTATAGACCTGAATTGCATCCTTGTCCAATAGGTGGCGCTCTCGAATAATGTCTGTAGAGTGTGGTGTGGGGAGGGGGGTCTTGACCTTGGTAACCGTTTTGTATTTATTTAGAATGAGATCGTATTTACTGAACGGTTGCTAAGTTATACTTTATGTCCAATAGGGGGCGCTCTCGAATAATGTTTGTAGAGTGTGGTGTGGGGAGGGTGGCCTTGACCTTGGTGACCATTTTGTATTTGTTTAGAATGATATTGTTACGTATTTTAAAATCAAGATTGCAGTACCCAAAAAAGTCCGCTGGGGCTAGAGCTATCCGAGGGTGGTCTCGGAATTCCCACGCCCCGCTGTTTGCCCGAGCTAGGTCCAAAAAAACGTTTTTGAAAAGTGGTAAGTTGCCCTTAACCTAACCCTAACCCATTAACAAACGACTCAAAATGGCCTAAAACGTGCTCCTAGACACTTTCTGTGTGAACTTTTTTGCCTCCGCACTTGGTCAGATTTTCACAAAATTGTACATGGGGGGGGGGGGGGGGGGGTCAACGGCCGCTATATGAAGGAAGTTAGCTAGAACTCCAAAACTTCGCACACCTGTCTAAGTAGCCTAGAGCACCTTCCACACCAAATATCGTTAATACCCCTTTTTCCCTCGCCGAGTGGCACAAATTTTTCCCTTGCCGAGTGGCACAAATTTGAACATTTCAAATTCAATTTTCTATACCAAACCAAGCCACCAGGTGGCCAGAACTTGGCACAGACGTAGCCCTGATCCATAGCTACCACCCCATAGGGTTCATGTTCCCACGCCCCTCTCCCTGTTCCCATGGCAACGCTTTTAGGTGTTTTCCAATGTTAAAAAAAGTTGCCACTAGGGGCGCCAAATTCCCTCCCTTCTGCTTCATAGTTACCGTACCAAAATGAACCAACGAAGACGGAGGACTACTCTAAGGTAAGTTTTTTGCTTTATTCAAAACGAAACAACGTTAAAATACATGGTACTATGCTGTGTATGAGGTGCAGGTTATTTTGTAATTGTTTCAGCATTTCCTGGGGTTGTGCGGTGTATGGAACACAGGAATTTGCCAATTTCAAAAATATCGCCCACAATAGGGACTAGGGCATGTAGAGGGGCCCCAGGGCTACCACGGGCACTATTCAGAATTCCCACGCTCCGCTGTTCCTTTAAATCGCTTCACTTCAAATTTTTAAAATCAAGATTGCAGTACCCAAAAAAGTCCGCTGGGGCTAGAGCTATCCGAGGGTGGTCTCGGAATTCCCACGCCCCGCTGTTTGCCCGAGCTAGGTCCAAAAAAACGTTTTTGAAAAGTGGTAAGTTGCCCTTAACCTAACCCTAACCCATTAGCAAACGACTCAAAATGGCCTAAAACGTGCTCCTAGACACTTTCTGTGTGAACTTTTTTGACTCCCACACGTGCTCAAATTTTCACAAGATTTTACATGGGGGGGGGGGGGGGGGGTGTCAATGGCACCTATATGAAGGAAGTTGGCTAGAACTCCAAAACTTTGAATTAAAACTTAAAAGATCGAACGCTTCACGAATTTGCGTGTCATCCTTGCGCAGGGGCCATGCTAATCTTCTCTGTATCGTTCCAATTTTAGTAGATGTGATACCGAAGTAACACAAATACTGCCTAATCCTCAGTTAGCTATGTACCTCTGCTCAGACACCAAACGCTATCTGCTGGTGGAGCTACAACAGACGATTCATACGTTGGGCGATTTGCGGTTGCTGAGAAACAGAAAGCTTCGATGGACCGATAGCGCAAAAGATAACGTGGCTGAGGAACGTTCTTCTCTTTATTTATCCGACAGAAAAGAGGAAAAAACCCACCTCACTCGTCGCGTCGATAAAGAACTTCTTTTTTTTTACGACCCAGCAATCAGCGAACGACAACAGAGACACCCAAAGCGTCGGATCGAATCCCCGTGAAATCAACGCTTTTGACCGGCCGTTCTCGTCGTAAATGAAGACGAGAACCCTTTGTTATGTTATAATTATTATTACATTACAATATGCAAAATATGACAGACCAAAAGCCCTTATTGTGAATTTTATTTTCTTGTCTTGTTACTTATAGACCTGAATTGCATCCTTGTCCAATAGGTGGCGCTCTCGAATAATGTCTGTAGAGTGTGGTGTGGGGAGGGGGGTCTTGACCTTGGTAACCGTTTTGTATTTATTTAGAATGAGATCGTATTTACTGAACGGTTGCTAAGTTATACTTTATGTCCAATAGGGGGCGCTCTCGAATAATGTTTGTAGAGTGTGGTGTGGGGAGGGTGGCCTTGACCTTGGTGACCATTTTGTATTTGTTTAGAATGATATTGTTACGTATTTTAAAATCAAGATTGCAGTACCCAAAAAAGTCCGCTGGGGCTAGAGCTATCCGAGGGTGGTCTCGGAATTCCCACGCCCCGCTGTTTGCCCGAGCTAGGTCCAAAAAAACGTTTTTGAAAAGTGGTAAGTTGCCCTTAACCTAACCCTAACCCATTAACAAACGACTCAAAATGGCCTAAAA